>NW_027475326.1:0-75351 GCF_051020985.1 Nomia melanderi | reverse complement strand
AGTTTTATATAGTTTTATATAGTTTTATATAGTTTAACATAGTTTTATATAGTTTTATATAGATTTATATAATTTTATTTAGTTTTATATAGTATTATAGAGTTTTATATAGTTTTATTAGTTTTAAATAGTTTTATGTAGTTTTATACAATTTTATATAGTTTTATATAGTTTTTATATAGTTTTATATAGTTTTATATAGTTTTATATAGTTTTATATAGTTTTGTTAGTTTTGTTAGTTTTTATAGTTTTATATAGTTTTATATAGTGTTATATAGTATTATATAGTTTAATCAGTTTTAAATCGTTTTATATAGGTTTATATAGATTTATATAGTTTTATGTAGTTTTATATAGTTTTATATAGTTTTACGTAGTTTTATACAGTTTTATATAGTTTTATAGAGTTTTATATACTTTTAAATAGTTTTATGTTGTTTTATAGAGCTTTATATACTTTTGTATAGTTTTCTAAGTTTTATATAGTTTTATATAGTTTTATAGAGCTTTATATATTTTTATATAGTTTTATATAGTTTTATAGAGTTTTATAAAGTTTTATATAGTTTTGTTGGTTTTATATATTTTTATATAGTTTTATATAGTTTTATAGAGTTTTATAAAGTTTTATATAGTTTTGTTGGTTTTATGTATTTTTATATAGTTTTATATACTTTTGTATAGTTTTCTAAGTTTTATATAGTTTTATATAGTTTTATAGAGCTTTATATAGTTTTATATAGTTTTATATAGTTTTATAGAGTTTTATAAAGTTTTATATAGTTTTGTTGGTTTTATATATTTTTATATAGTTTTATATAGTTTTATAGAGTTTTATAAAGTTTTATATAGTTTTGTTGGTTTTATATATTTTTATATAGTTTTATATAGTTTTCTATAGTTTTATATAGTTTTATAGAGTTTTATATAGTTTTATATAGTTTTATATAGATTTATATAGTTTTATATGGTTTTATAAAGCTTTATATAGTTTTGTTAGTTTTATATATTTTTATATAGTTTTATATAGTTTTATATAGTTTTATATAGTTTTAATTGAATTTTATTAGTTTTTTATTGTTTTATATAGTTATGGATAGTTTTATTCAGTTTTATATAGTTTTATATAGATTTAGAAAGTTTTATATAGTTTTACTAGATTTATATATTTTTATATAGTTTTATATAATATTATAGAGTGTTATATATAGTTTTACATAGTGTTATACAGTTTTATATAGCGGTATATAGTTTTATATAGTATTATATACTTTTATATAGTTTTATATAGTTTTATATTGTTTTATGTAGTTTTATAAAGTTTTATATAGTTTTATATTGTTTTACAATTTTTTGTATTGTTTTATTAGTTTCATATAGTTTTACATAGTTCTATATAGTTTCATATATTTTAATTAGTTTTATGTAGTTTTATATAGTATTATATAGTTTTATACAGTTGTACATAGTTTTATATAGTATTATATGTTTTCATATAGTTTTATATACATTTATATAGTTTTATATAATTTTACATGGTTTTATATAGTTTTATATAGTTTGATATAGTTTTATACAGTTTTAAATAGTTTTATATTGTCCTATATAGTTTTACATAGTTTTACATAGTTTTACCGAGTTTTATTAGTTTTGTATAATTTTATATAGTTTTATATAGTTTTATATACTTATATATATTTTATATATATTTTTATATAGTTTTATATAGTTTTATATAGTTTTATGTAGTTTTATATAGTTTCATATAGTTTTATATATTTTCATATCGTTTTACAATCTTTTGTATTGTTTTATTAGTTTCATATAGTTTTATATAGTTCTATATAGTTTCATATAGTTTAATTAGTTTTATGTAGTTTTATATAGTTTTATATAGTTTTATATAGTTTTATATAGTTTTATATAATTTTATGTAGTTTTATATAGTATTATAGTGTTTTATTTAGTTTTATATAGTTTTGTATAGTTTTATATAGTTATATAGTTTTATCAGTTTCATATAGTTTTACATAGTTTTATATAGTTTTATATAGTTATATATATTTTTATATATTTTTATATAGTTTTATATAGTTTCATATAGTGTTATATAGTTTTATACAGTTTTATTGGTTTTATGTAGTTTGGTATAGTTCTCGATAATTTCATATAGTTTTATTAGTTTTATATAGTTTTATATAGTTTTATATAGTTATATATAGTTTTATATAGTTTTATATAGTTTTATTAGTTTTATATAGTTTTATATAGTTTTATATAGTTTTATATAGTTTTATATAGTTTTATATAGTTTTATATAGTTTTACATAGTTTTATATAGTTTTATATAGTTTTATATAGTTTTATATAGTTTTGTATAGTTTTATATAGTTTTATATAGTTTTATATAGTTTTATATAGTTTTACATAGTTTTATATAGTTTTATATAGTTTTATATAGTTTTGTATAGTTTTATATAGTTTTATATAGTTTTATATAGTTATATATAGTTTTATATAGTCATATATAGTTTTATATAGTTTTATATAGTATTATATGGTTTTATATAGCTTTATATAGTTTTATATAGTTTTATACAGTTTTAAATAGTTTTATATTGTCCTATATAGTTTTACATAGTTTTACATAGTTTTACCGAGTTTTATTAGTTTTGTATAATTTTATATAGTTTTATATAGTTTTATATACTTATATATATTTTATATATATTTTTATATAGTTTTATATAGTTTTATATACTTATATATATTTTATATATATTTTTATATAGTTTTATATAGTTTTATATAGTTTTATGTAGTTTTATATAGTTTCATATAGTTTTATATATTTTCATATCGTTTTACAATCTTTTGTATTGTTTTATTAGTTTCATATAGTTTTATATAGTTCTATATAGTTTCATATAGTTTAATTAGTTTTATGTAGTTTTATATAGTTTTATATAGTTTTATATAGTTTTATATAGTTTTATATAATTTTATGTAGTTTTATATAGTATTATAGTGTTTTATTTAGTTTTATATAGTTTTGTATAGTTTTATATAGTTATATAGTTTTATCAGTTTCATATAGTTTTACATAGTTTTATATAGTTTTATATAGTTATATATATTTTTATATATTTTTATATAGTTTTATATAGTTTCATATAGTGTTATATAGTTTTATACAGTTTTATTGGTTTTATGTAGTTTGGTATAGTTCTCGATAATTTCATATAGTTTTATTAGTTTTATATAGTTTTATATAGTTTTATATAGTTATATATAGTTTTATATAGTTTTATATAGTTTTATTAGTTTTATATAGTTTTATATAGTTTTATATAGTTTTATATAGTTTTATATAGTTTTATATAGTTTTATATAGTTTTATATAGTTTTATATAGTTTTATACAGTTTTATATCGTTTCATATAGTTTCGTATAGTTTTATATAGTTTTATATAGCTTTATATAGTTTTATATAGTTTTATACAGTCTGAAATAGTTTTCTATAGTTCCATATAATTTTATTCGGTTTCATATAGTTTTATACATATTTTTATATACTTTTGTATAGTTTTATATAGTCTTATATAGTTTTATATACTTTTATATAGTTTTATATAGTTTTATATTGTTTCATATAGTTTTCTATAGTTTTATATAGTTTTATATAGTATTATATAGTATTATATGGTTTTATATAGTTTTATATGGTTTAAATAGTTTTATATAGTTTTATATAGTTTTATATAGTTTTATACAGTTTTATATAGTTATATATAGTTTTATATAGTTTTATATAGTTTTATATAGTTTCATATAGTTTTACATAGTTTTGTATAGTTTTATATAGTCTTATATACTTTTATACAGTTTCAAACAGTTTTATATGATTCTATATAACTTTTTATACTTTTATATAGTTTTAAATAGTTTTATATAGTTTTAAATAGTTTTATATTGTCCTATATAGTTTTACATACTTTTACATAGTTTTACCGTGTTTTATGAGTTTTATATAGTTTTATATAGTTTTATATAGATTTATGTTGTTTTATATAGTTTCATATCGTTTTACAATCTTTTGTATTGTTTTAATAGTTTTATATAGTTTTATATAGTTTTATATAGTTCTATTTAATTTTATATAGTTTCATATAGTTTTATATAGTTTGATACAGTTTTATTAGTTTTATGTAGTTTTATTTATTTCTCGATAATTTCAAATAGTTTTAATAGTTTTATATAGTTTTATATGTTTGCAAATAGTTTTATAAAGTTTTACATAGTTTTATATAGTTTTATATACTTTTATATAGTCTTATATACTTCTATATAGTTTTATATTGTTTTATATAGTTTTATATAGTTTTGTATAGTTTTATATAGTTTTATATAGTTTTATATAGTTTTATATAGTTTTATATAGTTTTATATAGCTTTATTAGTTTTACATAGTTTTATGTTGTATTGTGTAGTTTTAGACAGTTTTATATAGTTTTATATAGCTCTATATAATTTCATATAGTTTGATATAATTTTGTATAGCTTTATATAGCTTTATATAGCTTTATATAGTTTTATATACTTTTATATAGTTTTATATAGTTTTATATAGTTTTATATAGTTTTATATAGTTTCATATAGTTTTATATAGTTTCATATCGTTTTACAATCTTTCGTATTGTTTTATTAGTTTCATATTGTTTTATATAGTTCTATATAGTTTCATATAGTTTTATATAGTTTCATATCGTTTTACAATCTTTCGTATTGTTTTATTAGTTTCATATTGTTTTATATAGTTCTATATAGTTTCATATAGTTTAATTAGTTTTATGTAGTTTTATATATTTCTCTATAATTTCAAATAGTTTTAATAGTTTTATATAGTTTTATATGTTTGCAAATAGTTTTATATAGTTTTATACAGTCTGAAATAGTTTTCAATAGTTCCATATAATTTTATATGGTTTCATATAGTTTTATATACATTTTTATATAGTTTTGTATAGTTTTATATAGTTTTATTAGTTTTATATAGTTTTATATAGTTTTATATAGTTTTATATAGTTTTATATAGTATTATATGGTTTTATATAGTTTTATATAGTTTTATATAGTTTTATATATTTTATATCGTTTTATATAGTTTTCTATAGTTTTATATAGTTTTATATAGTTTTATATAGTTTTATATAGTTTCATATAGCTTTATTAGTTTTACATAGTTTTATGTTGTATTGTGTAGTTTTATACAGTTTTATATAGTTTTATATAGCTCCATATAATTTCATATAGTTTGATATAGTTTTGTATATCTTTGTATAGCTTTATATAATTTTATATACTTTTATATAGTTTTATATAGTTTTATATAGTTTTATATAGTTTTATATATTTTTATACAGTTTCATATAGTTTTATATAGTTTCATATCGTTTTACAATCTTTTGTATTGGTATATTAGTTTCATATTGTTTTATATAGTTCTATATAGTTTCATATAGTTTAATTAGTTTTATGTAGTTTTATATAGTATTACATAGTTTTATACAGTTTTATATAGTATTATTTGGTTTCGTATAGTTTTATATAGTTTTATATAGTTTTATATAGTTTTATATAGTTTTATATAGTTTTATATAGTTTTATATAGTTTTATATAGTTTTATATTGTTTTATATAGTTTTATAAAGTTTTATATAGTATTATATTGTTTTATATAGTTTTATATAGTTTTATATAGTTTTATATAGTTTTATATAGTTTTATATAGTTTTATATAGTTTTATACAGTTTTGTATAGTTTTATATAGTTTTATATAGTTTTATATAGTTTCATATAGTTTTATATAGTTTCATATCGTTTTACAATCTTTTGTATTGTTTTATTAGTTTCATATTGTTTGATATAGTTCTATATAGTTTCATATAGTTTAATTAGTTTTATGTAGTTTTATATAGTATTATATAGTTTTATACAGTTTTATATAGTTTTATATAGTATTATATGGTTTTATATAGTTTTATATAGTTTTGTATAGCTTTGTATAGTTTTATACAGTTTTAAATACTTTTATATACTTCTTCATATATTATATATTTTTATATAGTTTTATATAATTTAATATTGTCCTATATAGTTTTATATAGTTTTATATAGTTTTATATACTTTTATATAGTTTTATATAGTTTTATAGAATTCTATATTGTTTTATATAGTTTTTATAGTTCTATATAATTCTATATTGTTTTATATAGTTTTGTATAGTTTTTTACAGTTTTATATAGTTTTGTATAGTTTTATATAGTTTTATGTAGTTTTATATTGCTTTATGTAGTTCTATATAGTTTTGTATAGTTTTATACAGTTTTAAATACTTTTATATACTTCTACATATATTTTATATTTTTATATAGATTTATATAATTTAATATTGTCCTATATAGTTTTATATAGTTTTATAGTTTTATATAGTTTTATATAGTTTTATATAGTTTTCTATATTTTTATATAGTTTGATATAGTTTTACACAGTTTTATTTAGTCCTATTAGTTTTGTATATTTGTATTACTTTTGTATAGTTTTATATAATTTCATATAGTAAGAAAGCCCTGGCGCATAAGTGAGTTATGCAGGCAAGATCTCGGAGCATCAGCGGCAGAGAAAATCTCAGTTATACGGTACCGCACACTCAGGTTTTGTCAAAAATCGAACATGTATCTGCTGATATCTCGGGAGTTATAAGAAATAGTAAGATAAATCAAGCTGCATTTTCTGTTGGAGGACCTGGCGCATGAATGAGTGCAGCAGGAACGACCTCAGACCACCAGCTGCCGAGAAAACCACGCACTCATGGGGCCGGACACACAGGGTCAGGGAAAAATCCAATATATATCTGCTGATATCTCGGGTGCTATTAGAGATAGCGTGATAAATCAAAGTGAATTATCTGCAGGAGGCCCTGGCGCATGAATCTGTGCAGCGGGAACGACCTCGGACCACCAGGAGGCGAGAAAACCACCGAACCATGGGGCCGGAGACTCGGGGTCTGGTAAAAATCCAATATATATCTGGTGATATCTCGGGTGCTATTACAGATAGCGCGATAAATCAAAGTGCCTTGTCTGCAGGAGGCCCTGACGCATGAATCTGTGCGATAGGAACGACCTCGAACCACCAGGGGCCGAGAAAATTACAGATTTTCGGTATACGCCACCCAAGGTCATGTAAAAATCCAGCATATATCTGGTGATATCTTGGGTGCTATTACAGATAGCGCGATAAATCAAAGTGCATTGTCTGCAGGAGGCCCAGGCGCATGAATCTGTCAGCGGGAAAGACCTCGGACCACCAGGGGCCGAGAAAACCACCGACTCATGGGGCCGGATACGAAGGGTCAGGGAAAAATGCAATATATATCTCTTGATATCTCGGGTGCTATTACAGATAGAGCAATAAATCAAAGTGCCTTGTCTGCAGGATGCCCTGGTGCATGAATCTGTGCTGCTGGAACAACCTCGGACCACCAGGGGCCGTAAAAATTACAGATTTTCGGTATCCGTCATCGAAGGTCATGTAAAGATCCAGCATATATCTGGTGATACCTCGGGTGCTATTACAGATAGCGCGATAAATCAAAGTGTATTGTCTGCAGGAGGCCCTGGCGCATGAATCTGTGCAGCGGGAACGACCTCGCAATACCAGGCGCTGAGAAAACCACCGTCTCATGAGGCCGGACACGCAGGGTCAGGGAAAAATCCAATATATATCTGGTGATATCTCTGGTGCTATTAGAAATAGCACAATAAACCAAAGTGCCTTGTCTGCAGGAGGCCCTGGCGCATGAATCTGTGCACCGGGAATGACCTCGGAACACGAGGGGCCGAGAAAATTACAGATTTTCGGTATCCGTCACCCAAGGTCATGTAAAAATGCAGCATATATCTGGTGACATCTCGGGTGCTATTAGAGATAGCGCGATAAATCAAAGTGCATTGTCTGCAGGAGGCCCTGGCGCATGAATCTGTGCAGCGGGATCGACCTTGGTCGACCAGGGGCCGAGAAAACCAACGTCTCATGGGGCCGGACACTCAGGGTCAAGGAAAAATCCAATATATATCTGGTGATATCTCGGATGCTATTAGAGATAGCGCGATAAATCAAAGTGCATTGTCTGTAGGAGGCCCTGGCGCATTAATCTGTGCAGCAGGAACCACCTCGGACAACCAGGGGCCGAGAAAATTACAGATTTTCGGTATCCGCCACCCGAGGTCATGTAAAAATCCAGCATATATCTGGTGATATCTCGGGTGCTATTAGAGATAGCGCAATAAATCAAAGCGAATTATCTGCAGGAGGCCCTTGCGCATGAATCTGTTTAGCGGGATCGACCTCGGACCACCGGGGGTCGATAAAACCACCGACACAAGGGGCCGGACACTAAGGGTCCAGGGAAAAATCCAATATATATCTGGGGATATCTCGGGTGCTATTAGAGATAGCGCAATAAACCAAAGTGAATTATCAGCTGGAGGGCCTGGAGCATGAATCTGTGCAGCGGGAACGATCTCGGACCACCAGGGGCCGAGAAAACCACCGACTCATGGGGCCGGACACTGAGGGTCAGGGTAAAATCCTATATATATCTGGTGATATCTCGGGTGCCAATAGACATAGCTCAATAAATCAAAGTACATTGGCTGCAAGGGGTCCTGGCGCATGAATCGTCGCAGCGGGATCGACCTCGAACCACCAGGGGCCGAGAAAATTACAGATTTTCGGTAACTGTCACCCAAGATCATGTAAAAATCCAGCATATATCTGGTGATATCTTGGGTGCTATTAGAGATAGCGCAATAAATCAAAGTGCATTGTCTGCAGGAGGCCCTGGCGCATTAATCTGTGCAGCAGGAACCACCTCGGACCACCAGGGGCCGAGAGAACCACCGACACATGGGGCCGGACACCCAAGGTTATGTAAAATTCCAGGATGTATCTGATGATATCTCGGGTGTTATTAGAGACAGAGCAATAAAAGAAAGTGACTTATCTGCAGGAGGCCCTGGCGCATGCATCTGTGCAGCCGGAACGACCTCGGACCACCAGGGGCCGAAAAAAGTACAGATTTTCGGTCTCCGTCACCCAAGGTCATGTAAAAATCCAGCATCTATTTGGTGATATCTCGGGTGCTATTAGAAATAGCGGCATAAATCAAAGTGCAATATCTGCAGGAGGCACCAGCGCATAAATCTGTGCAGCGGGATCGACCTCGGACCACCAGGGGACGAGAAAACCACCGTCTTATGGGGCCGGACACACAGGGTCAGGGGAAAATCCAATATTTCGGTATCCGTCACCCAAGGTCATGTAAAGATCCACCATGTATGTGCTGATATCTCGGGTGCTATAAGAGAAAGCGCATTAAATCAAAGTGCATTGTCTGTAGGAGGCCCTCGCGCATCAATGTGTGCAGAAGGAACGACCTCGGACTACCAGTGGCCGAGAAAACCACCGACACATGGAGCCGGACACTAAGGAACTGGGAAAAATCCAATATATATCTGGTCATATCTCGGGTGCTATTAGAGATAGCGCAATAAACCAAAGTGCCTTGCCTGCAGGAGGCCCTGGCGCATGAATCTGTGCAACGGGAACGTCCTGGGACTACCAGGAGCCGAGAAAACCACCGACTCATTGGTCCGGACACATTGGGTCAGGGAAAAATCCAATATATATCTGGTGATATCTCGGGCCCCATTACAGATCTCGCAGTAAATCAAAGTGCATTGTCTGTAGGAGGCCCTGGCGCATGAATCTTTGCAGCAGGAACGGCCTCGGACAACCAGGGGCCGAGAAAATTACAGATTTTCGGTATCCGTCACCCAAGGTCATGTAAAAATACAGCACACATCTGGTGATATCTCGGGTGCTATTACACATAGCGCGATAAATCAAAGTGCATTGTCTGCAGGTAGCCCTGGCGCATGAATCTGTGCAGCGGGATCGACCTCGGACCACCAGAGGCCGAGAAAATTACAGATTTTCGGTATCCGTCACCCAAGGTCATGTAAAAATACAGCACACATCTGGTGATATCTCGGGTGCTATTACACATAGCGCGATAAATCAAAGTGCATTGTCTGCAGGACGCCCTGGCGCATGAATCTGAGCAGCGGGATCGACGTCGTACCACCAGGGGCCGAGAAAACCACCGACACATGGGGCCGGACACTCAGGGACAGGGAAAAATCCAATATATATCTGGTGATATCTCGGGTGCTATTACAGATAGCGCGATAGATCAAAGTGCATTGTCTGCAGGAAGCCCTGGCGCATGAATCTGTGCAGCGGGAACGACCTCGGACCACCAGGGGCCGAGAAAACCACCGACACATTGGGCCGGACACCCAAGGTCATGTAAAAATCCTGGATGTATCTGATGATATCTCGGGTGCTATTAGAGATAGCGCGAAAAATCAGAGTGAATGATCTGCAGGAGGCCCTGGCGCATGAATTTGTGCAGCAGGAACGACCTCGGACCACCAGGGGCCGAGAAAATTACAGATTTTCGGTATCCGCCACCCGAGGTCATGTAAAAATCCAGCATATATCTGGTGATATCTCGGGTGCTATTACAGATAGCGCAATAAATCAAAGCGAATTATCTGCAGGAGGTCCTTGCGCATGAATCTGTGCAGCGGCAACGATCTCGGACCGCCAGGGGCCGAGAAAATTACAGATTTTCGGTATCCGTCTCCCAAGGTCATGTAAAAATACAGCATATATCTGGTGGTATCTCGGGTGCTATTAGAGATAGGGCAATAAATCAAAGTGCATTGTCTGCAGGAGGCCCTTGCGCTTGAACCTGTGCAGCAGGAACGACCTCGGAGCACCAGGGGCCGAGATAATTACAGATTTTCGGTATCCGTCACCCAAGGTCATGAAAAAATCATGCATGTATCTGGTGATATCTCGGGTGCTATTAGAGATGGCGCAATAAATCAAAGTGTATTGTCGGCAGGAGGCCCTTGCGCATGAATCTGTTTAGCGGGATCGACCTCGGACCACCGGGGGTCGAGAAAACCACCGACACAAGGGGCCGGACACTAAGGGTCCAGGGAAAAATCCAATATATATCTGGGGATATCTCGGGTGCTATTAGAGATAGCGCAATAAACCAAAGTGAATTATCAGCTGGAGGGCCGGGAGCATGAATCTGTGCAGCGGGAACGATCTCAGACCACCAGGGGCCGAGAAAACCACCGACTCATGGGGCCGGACACTGAGGGTCAGGGTAAAATCCAATATATATCTGGTGATATCTCGGGTGCCAATAGACATAGCTCAATAAATCAAAGTACATTGGCTGCAAGGGGTCCTGGCGCATGAATCGTCGCAGCGGGAAAGACCTCGGACCACCAGGGGCCGAGAAAACCACCGCCTCATGGGGCCGAATACGAAGGGTCAGGGAAAAATGCAATATATATATCTTGATATCTCGGGTGCTATTACAGATAGCGCAATAAATCAAAGTGCCTTGTCTGCAGGATGCCCTGGTGCATGAATCTGTGCTGCTGGAACAACCTCGGACCACCAGGGGCCGTAAAAATTACAGATTTTCGGTATCCGTCATCCAAGGTCATGTAAAGATCCAGCATATATCTGGTGATACCTCGGGTGCTATTAGAGATAGCGCGATAAATCAAAGTGCATTGTCTGTAGGAAGCCCAGGCGCATGAACTGTGCAGCAGGAACGACCTCGGACCACCAGGGGCCGAGAAACTTGCAGATTTTCGGTTTCCGTCAACCAAGATCATGTAAAAATCCGGCATATATCTGGTGATATCTCGGGTGCTATTAGAGATAGCGCAATAAATCAAAGTGCATTGTCTGCAGGAGGCCCTGGCGCATGAATCTGTGCAGCAGCAACGACCTCGGACAACCAGGGGCCGAGAGCCTTACAGATTTTCGGTATCCGTCAACCAAGATCATGTAAAAATCCGGCATATATCTGGTGATATCTCGGGTGCTATTAGAGATAGCGCAATAAATCAAAGTGCATTGTCTGCAGGAGGCCCTGGCGCATTAATCTGTTCAGCAGGAACCACCTCGGAACACCAGGGGCCGAGAAAACCACCGACACATGGGGCCGAACTGTCACGGTCAGGGAAAGATCCAATATATATCTGGTGATATCTCGGGCGCTATTAGAGATAGCGCGATAAATAAATGTGCATTGTCCGTATGAGGCCTTTGCGCATGAATCTGAGCAGCAGGAACGACCTCGGACCACCAGGGGCCGAGAAAATTACAGATTTTCGGTATCCGTCGCCCAAGGTCATGTAAAAATCCAGCATATATCTGGTGATATCTCGGGTACTATTGCAGATAGCGCAATAAATCAAAGTGCATTGTCTGCAGGAGGCCCTGGCGCATGAATCGGTGCAGCAGGAACGACCTCGGACCACCAGGGGCCGTGAAATTTACAGATTTTCGGTATCCGTCACCGAAGGTCATGTAAAAATAAAGCATATATCTGGTGATATCTCGGGTGCTATTACAGATAGCGCAATAAACCAAAGTGAATTGTCTGCAGGGGCCCTGGCGCATGAATCTGTGCAGCGGGAACGACCTCGGACAACCAGGGGCCGAGAAAATTACAGATTTTCGGTATCTGTCACCCAAGATCATGTAAAAATCCGGCATATATCTGGTGATATCTCGGGTGCTATTAGAGATAGCGCAATAAATCAAAGTGCATTGTCTGCAGGAGGCCCTGGCGCATGAGTCTGTGCAGCAGCAACGACCTCGGACAACCAGGGGCCGAGAAAATTACAGATTTTCGGTATCTGTCACCCAAGATCATGTAAAAATCCAGCATATATCTGGTGATATCTTGGGTGCTATTAGAGATAGCGCAATAAATCAAAGTGCATTGTCTGCAGGAGGCCCTGGCGCATTAATCTGTGCAGCAGGAACCACCTCGGACCACCAGGGGCCGAGAGAACCACCGACACATGGGGCCGGACACCCAAGGTTATGTAAAATTCCAGGATGTATCTGATGATATCTCGGGTGTTATTAGAGACAGAGCAATAAAAGAAAGTGACTTATCTGCAGGAGGCCCTGGCGCATGCATCTGTGCAGCCGGAACGACCTCGGACCACCAGGGGCCGAAAAAAGTACAGATTTTCGGTCTCCGTCACCCAAGGTCATGTAAAAATCCAGCATCTATTTGGTGATATCTCGGGTGCTATTAGAAATAGCGGCATAAATCAAAGTGCAATATCTGCAGGAGGCACCAGCGCATAAATCTGTGCAGCGGGATCGACCTCGGACCACCAGGGGACGAGAAAACCACCGTCTTATGGGGCCGGACACACAGGGTCAGGGGAAAATCCAATATTTCGGTATCCGTCACCCAAGGTCATGTAAAGATCCACCATGTATGTGCTGATATCTCGGGTGCTATAAGAGAAAGCGCATTAAATCAAAGTGCATTGTCTGTAGGAGGCCCGCGCGCATCAATGTGTGCAGAAGGAACGACCTCGGACTACCAGTGGCCGAGAAAACCACCGACACATGGAGCCGGACACTAAGGAACTGGGAAAAATCCAATATATATCTGGTCATATCTCGGGTGCTATTAGAGATAGCGCAATAAACCAAAGTGCCTTGCCTGCAGGAGGCCCTGGCGCATGAATCTGTGCAACGGGAACGTCCTGGGACTACCAGGAGCCGAGAAAACCACCGACTCATTGGTCCGGACACATTGGGTCAGGGAAAAATCCAATATATATCTGGTGATATCTCGGGCCCCATTACAGATCTCGCAGTAAATCAAAGTGCATTGTCTGTAGGAGGCCCTGGCGCATGAATCTTTGCAGCAGGAACGGCCTCGGACAACCAGGGGCCGAGAAAATTACAGATTTTCGGTATCCGTCACCCAAGGTCATGTAAAAATACAGCACACATCTGGTGATATCTCGGGTGCTATTACACATAGCGCGATAAATCAAAGTGCATTGTCTGCAGGTAGCCCTGGCGCATGAATCTGTGCAGCGGGATCGACCTCGGACCACCAGAGGCCGAGAAAATTACAGATTTTCGGTATCCGTCACCCAAGGTCATGTAAAAATACAGCACACATCTGGTGATATCTCGGGTGCTATTACACATAGCGCGATAAATCAAAGTGCATTGTCTGCAGGACGCCCTGGCGCATGAATCTGAGCAGCGGGATCGACGTCGTACCACCAGGGGCCGAGAAAACCACCGACACATGGGGCCGGACACTCAGGGACAGGGAAAAATCCAATATATATCTGGTGATATCTCGGGTGCTATTACAGATAGCGCGATAGATCAAAGTGCATTGTCTGCAGGAAGCCCTGGCGCATGAATCTGTGCAGCGGGAACGACCTCGGACCACCAGGGGCCGAGAAAACCACCGACACATTGGGCCGGACACCCAAGGTCATGTAAAAATCCTGGATGTATCTGATGATATCTCGGGTGCTATTAGAGATAGCGCGAAAAATCAGAGTGAATGATCTGCAGGAGGCCCTGGCGCATGAATTTGTGCAGCAGGAACGACCTCGGACCACCAGGGGCCGAGAAAATTACAGATTTTCGGTATCCGCCACCCGAGGTCATGTAAAAATCCAGCATATATCTGGTGATATCTCGGGTGCTATTACAGATAGCGCAATAAATCAAAGCGAATTATCTGCAGGAGGTCCTTGCGCATGAATCTGTGCAGCGGCAACGATCTCGGACCGCCAGGGGCCGAGAAAATTACAGATTTTCGGTATCCGTCTCCCAAGGTCATGTAAAAATACAGCATATATCTGGTGGTATCTCGGGTGCTATTAGAGATAGGGCAATAAATCAAAGTGCATTGTCTGCAGGAGGCCCTTGCGCTTGAACCTGTGCAGCAGGAACGACCTCGGAGCACCAGGGGCCGAGATAATTACAGATTTTCGGTATCCGTCACCCAAGGTCATGAAAAAATCATGCATGTATCTGGTGATATCTCGGGTGCTATTAGAGATGGCGCAATAAATCAAAGTGTATTGTCGGCAGGAGGCCCTTGCGCATGAATCTGTTTAGCGGGATCGACCTCGGACCACCGGGGGTCGAGAAAACCACCGACACAAGGGGCCGGACACTAAGGGTCCAGGGAAAAATCCAATATATATCTGGGGATATCTCGGGTGCTATTAGAGATAGCGCAATAAACCAAAGTGAATTATCAGCTGGAGGGCCGGGAGCATGAATCTGTGCAGCGGGAACGATCTCAGACCACCAGGGGCCGAGAAAACCACCGACTCATGGGGCCGGACACTGAGGGTCAGGGTAAAATCCAATATATATCTGGTGATATCTCGGGTGCCAATAGACATAGCTCAATAAATCAAAGTACATTGGCTGCAAGGGGTCCTGGCGCATGAATCGTCGCAGCGGGAAAGACCTCGGACCACCAGGGGCCGAGAAAACCACCGCCTCATGGGGCCGAATACGAAGGGTCAGGGAAAAATGCAATATATATATCTTGATATCTCGGGTGCTATTACAGATAGCGCAATAAATCAAAGTGCCTTGTCTGCAGGATGCCCTGGTGCATGAATCTGTGCTGCTGGAACAACCTCGGACCACCAGGGGTCGTAAAAATTACAGATTTTCGGTATCCGTCATCCAAGGTCATGTAAAGATCCAGCATATATCTGGTGATACCTCGGGTGCTATTAGAGATAGCGCGATAAATCAAAGTGCATTGTCCGTATGAGGTCCTTGGGCATGAATCTGAGCAGCGGGAACGACCTCGGACCACCAGGGGCCGAGAAAACCACAGTCTCATGGGGCCGGACACTCAGGGTCAGGGGAAAATACAATATATATCTGGTGATATCTCGGGTGCTATTAGAGATAGGGCAATAAACGAAAGTGCATTGTCTGCAAGAGTACCTGGCGCATGAATCTCTGCAGCGGGAACGAACTCGGATCACCAGGGTCCGAGAAAACCACCGTCTCATGGGGCCGGACACTCAGGGTCAGGGGAAAATCCAATATATATCTGGTGATATCTCGGGTGCTATTACAGATAGCGCATTAAACCAAAGTGCATTGTCTGTAGGAGGCCCTGGCGCATGAATCTGTGCAGCGGGAACGACCTCGGACCACCAGGGGCCGAGAAAATCACCGTCTCATGGGGCCGGACTGTCAGGGTCAGGGAAAAATCCAATATATATCTGGTGATATCTCGAGTGCTATTAGAGATAACGCAATAAACAAAAGTGAATTGTCTGCAGGAGGACCTGGCGCATGAATCTGTGCAGCGGGAACGACCTCGGACCGCCAGGGGCCGAGAAAAACACCGTCTCATGGGGCCGGACACTCAGGGTCAGGGGAAAATCCAATATATATCTGGCGATATCTCGGGTTCTATTAGAAATAGCGCAATAAATCAAAGTGCATTGTCTGCAGGATGCCCTGGCGCATGAATCTGTGCAGCGGCAACGACCTCGGACCACCAGGGGCCGAGAAAACCACCGACACATGGGGCCGGACACTCAGGATCAGGGAAAAATCCAATATATATCTGGTGATGTCTCGGGTGCTATTAGAGATAGCGCAATATACCAAACTGAATTATCTGCAGGATGCACTGGCGCATGAATCTCTGCAGCGGGAACGAACTCGGATCACCAGGGTCCGAAAAAACCACCGTCTCATGGGGCCGGTCACTCAGGGTCGGGGTAAAATCCTATATATATCTGGTGATATCTCGGGTGCTATTAGAGATAGCGCAATAAACCAAAGTGAATTGTCTGCAGGCGGCCCTGGTGCATGTATCTGTGCAGCGGGAACGTCCTCGGACCACCAGGGGCCGCGAAAACCACCGTCTCACGGGGCCGGACAGTCAGGGTCGGGGAAAAATCCAATATATATCTGGTGATATCTCGGGTGCTATTAGAGATAGCGCAATAAACCAAAGTGAATTATCTGCAGGATGCCCGGGCGCATGAATCTGTGCAGCGGGAAAGACCTCGGACCACCAGGGACCTAGAAAACCACCGTCTCATGGGGCCGGACAGTCAGGGTCAGGGAAAACTCCATTATATATCTGGTAATATCTCGGGTGCTATTAGAGATAGCGCGATCAATCAAAGTGCATTGTCTGCGGCAGAACCTGGCGCATGAATCTGTGCAGCGGCAACGACCTCGCGCAACCAGGGGCCGAGGAAACCACCGTCTCATGGGGCCGGACACTCAGGGTCAGGGGAAAATCCAATATATATCTGGTGATATCTCGGGTGCTATTAGAGATAGCGCAATAAACCAAAGTGAATTATCTGCAGGCGGCCCTGGTGCATGTATCTGTGCAGCGGGAACGTCCTCGGACCACCAGGGGCCGCGAAAACCACCGTCTCACGGGGCCGGACAGTCAGGGTCGGGGAAAAATCCAATATATATCTGGTGATATCTCGGGTGCTATTACAGATAGCGCAGTAAATCAAAGTGCATTGTCTGTAGGAGGCCCTGGCAAATGAATCTGGGCAGCGGGAACGACCTCGGGCCACCAGGGGCCGAGAAAATTACAGATATTCGGAATCCGTCACCCAAGGTCATGTAAAAATCCAGCATATATCTGGTGATATCTCGGGTGCTATTAGAGATAGCGCAATAAACCAAAGTGCCTTGCCTGCAGGAGGCCCTGGCGCATGAATCTGTGCAACGGGAACGTCCTGGGACTACCAGGAGCCGAGAAAACCACCGACTCATTGGTCCGGACACATTGGGTCAGGGAAAAATCCAATATATATCTGGTGATATCTCGGGCCACATTACAGATCTCGCAATAAATCAAAGTGCATTGTCTGTAGTAGGCCCTGGCGCATGAATCTTTGCAGCAGGTACGGCCTCGGACAACCAGGGGCCGAGAAAATTACAGATTTTCGGTATCCGTCACCCAAGGTCATGTAAAAATACAGCACACATCTGGTGATATCTCGGGTGCTATTATACATAGCGCGATAAATCAAAGTGCATTGTCTGCAGGTAGCCCTGGCGCATGAATCTGTGCAGCGGGATCGACCTCGGACCACCAGAGGCCGAGAAAATTACAGATTTTCGGTATCCGTCACCCAAGGTCATGTAAAAATACAGCACACATCTGGTGATATCTCGGGTGCTATTACACATAGCGCGATAAATCAAAGTGCATTGTCTGCAGGACGCCCTGGCGCATGAATCTGAGCAGCGGGATCGACGTCGTACCACCAGGGGCCGAGAAAACCACCGACACATGGGGCCGGACACTCAGGGACAGGGAAAAATCCAATATATATCTGGTGATATCTCGGGTGCTATTACAGATAGCGCGATAGATCAAAGTGCATTGTCTGCAGGAAGCCCTGGCGCATGAATCTGTGCAGCGGGAACGACCTCGGACCACCAGGGGCCGAGAAAACCACCGACACATTGGGCCGGACACCCAAGGTCATGTAAAAATCCTGGATGTATCTGATGATATCTCGGGTGCTATTAGAGATAGCGCGAAAAATCAGAGTGAATGATCTGCAGGAGGCCCTGGCGCATGAATTTATGCAGCAGGAACGACCTCGGACCACCAGGGGCCGAGAAAATTACAGATTTTCGGTATCCGCCACCCGAGGTCATGTAAAATCCAGCATATATCTGGTGATATCTCGGGTGCTATTACAGATAGCGCAATAAATCAAGGCGAATTATCTGCAGGAGGCCCTTGCGGATGAATCTGTGCAGCGGCAACGATCTCGGACCGCCAGGGGCCGAGAAAATTACAGATTTTCGGTATCCGTCTCCAAAGGTCATGTAAAAATACAGCATATATCTGGTGGTATCTCGGGTGCTATTAGAGATAGGGCAATAAATCAAAGTGCATTGTCTGCAGGAGGCCCTTGCGCTTGAATCTGTGCAGCAGGAACGACCTCGGAGCACCAGGGGCCGAGAAAACCACCGACACATGGGGCCGGACACTCAGGGACAGGGAAAAATCCAATATATATCTGGTGATATCTCGGGAGCTATTACAGATAGCGCGATAGATCAAAGTGCATTGTCTGCAGGAAGCCCTGGCGCATGAATCTGTGCAGCGGGAACGACCTCGGACCACCAGGGGCCGAGAAAACCACCGACACATTGGGCCGGACACCCAAGGTCATGTAAAAATCCTGGATGTATCTGATGATATCTCGGGTGCTATTAGAGATAGCGCGAAAAATCAGAGTGAATGATCTGCAGGAGGCCCTGGCGCATGAATTTGTGCAGCAGGAACGACCTCGGACCACCAGGGGCCGAGAAAATTACAGATTTTCGGTATCCGCCACCCGAGGTCATGTAAAAATCCAGCATATATCTGGTGATATCTCGGGTGCTATTACAGATAGCGCAATAAATCAAAGTGCATTGTCTGCAGGAGGCCCTTGCGCTTGAATCTGTGCAGCAGGAACGACCTCGGAGCACCAGGGGCCGAGATAATTACAGATTTTCGGTATCCGTCACCCAAGGTCATGAAAAAATCATGCATGTATCTGGTGATATCTCGGGTGCTATTAGAGATGGCGCAATAAATCAAAGTGTATTGTCGGCAGGAGGCCCTTGCGCATGAATCTGTTTAGCGGGATCGACCTCGGACCACCGGGGGTCGAGAAAACCACCGACACATGGGGCCGGACACTAAGGGTCCAGCGAAAAATCCAATATATATCTGGGGATATCTCGGGTGCTATTAGAGATAGCGCAATAAACCAAAGTGAATTATCAGCTGGAGGGCCGGGAGCATGAATCTGTGCAGCGGGAACGATCTCAGACCACCAGGGGCCGAGAAAACCACCGACTCATGGGGCCGGACACTGAGGGTCAGGGTAAAATCCAATATATATCTGGTGTTATCTCGGGTGCCAATAGACATAGCTCAATAAATCAAAGTACATTGGCTGCAAGGGGTCCTGGCGCATGAATCGTCGCAGCGGGATCGACCTCGGACCACCAGGGGCCGAGAAACCACCGGCGCATGGTGCCGGACACCCAAGTTCAGGGAAAAATCCAGGATGTATCTCATGATATCTCGGGTGCTATTAGAGATAGCGCAATAAATCGAAGTGCATTGTCTGCAGAAGGCCCTGGCGCATGAATCTGTCAGCGGGAAAGACCTCGGAGCACCAGGGGCCGAGAAAACCACCGCCTCATGGGGCCGGATACGAAGGGTCAGGGAAAAATGCAATATATATATCTTGATATCTCGGGTGCTATTACAGATAGCGCAATAAATCAAAGTGCCTTGTCTGCAGGATGCCCTGGTGCATGAATCTGTGCTGCTGGAACAACCTCGGACCACCAGGGGCCGTAAAAATTACAGATTTTCGGTATCCGTCATCCAAGGTCATGTAAAGATCCAGCATATATCTGGTGATACCTCGGGTGCTATTAGAGATAGCGCGATAAATCAAAGTGCATTGTCTGTAGGAAGCCCAGGCGCATGAACTGTGCAGCAGGAGCGACCTCGGACCACCAGGGGCCGAGAAACTTACAGATTTTCGGTTTCCCTCAACCAAGATCATGTAAAAATCCGGCATATATCTGGTGATATCTCGGGTGCTATTAGAGATAGCGCAATAAATCAAAGTGCATTGTCTGCAGGAGGCCCTGGCGCATGAATCTGTGCAGCAGCAACGACCTCGGACAACCAGGGGCCGAGAAAATTACAGATTTTCGGTATCTGTCACCCAAGATCATGTAAAAATCCAGCATATATCTGGTGATATCTTGGGTGCTATTAGAGATAGCGCAATAAATCAAAGTGCATTGTCTGCAGGAGGCCCTGGCGCATTAATCTGAGCAGCAGGAACCACCTCGGACCACCAGGGGCCGAGAGAACCACCGACACATGGGGCCGGACACCCAAGGTTATGTAAAATTCCAGGATGTATCTGATGATATCTTGGGTGTTATTAGAGACAGAGCAATAAAACAAAGTGACTTATCTGCAGGAGGACCTGGCGCATGAATCTGTGCAGCGGGAACGATCTCGGACCAACAGGGGCCGAGAAAACCACCGTCTCATGGGGCCGGACACTCAGCGTCAGGGAAGAATCCAGTATGTAACTGGTGATATCTCGGGTACTATTACAGATAGCGCGATAAATCAAAGTGCATTGTCGCCTGGAGGCCCTTGCGCATTAATCTGTGGAGCAGGAACGACCTCGGACCACCAGGGGCCGAGAAAACCACCGTCTCCGGGGACCGGTCACTCAGGGTCAATGAAAAATCCAATGTATATCTGGTCATATCTCGGGTGCTATTAGAGATAGCGCGATAAATCAAAGTGCATTGTCTGTAGGAAGCCCAGGCGCATGAACTGTGCAGCAGGAACGACCTCGGACCACCAGGGGCCGAGAACCTTACAGATTTTCGGTATCTGTCAACCAAGATCATGTAAAAATCCGGCATATATCTGGTGATATCTCGGGTGCTATTAGAGATAGCGCAATAAATCAAAGTGCATTGTCTGTAGGAGGCCCTGGCGCATTAATCTGTTCAGCAGGAACCACCTCGGACCACCAGGGGCCGAGAAAACCACCGACACATGGGGCCGGACTGTCACGGTCAGGGAAAGATCCAATATATATCTGGTGATATCTCGGGCGCTATTAGAGATAGCGCGATAAATAAATGTGCATTGTCCGTATGAGGCCTTTGCGCATGAATCTGAGCAGCAGGAACGACCTCGGACCACCAGGGGCCGAGAAAATTACAGATTTTCGGTATCCGTCGCCCAAGGTCATGTAAAAATCCAGCATATATCTGGTGATATCTCGGGTACTATTGCAGATAGCGCGATAAATCAAAGTGCATTGTCTGCAGGAAGCCCTGGCGCATGAATCGGTGCAGCAGGAACGACCTCGGACCACCAGGGGCCGAGAAATTTACAGATTTTCGGTATCCGTCGCCCAAGGTCATGTAAAAATCCAGCATATATCTGGTGATATCTCGGGTACTATTGCAGATAGCGCAATAAACCAAAGTGAATTGTCTGCAGGGGCCCTGGCGCATGAATCTGTGCAGCGGGAACGACCTCGGACCACCATGGGCAGAGAAAACCGCCGACACATGGGGCCGGACTGTCAGGGTCAGGGAAAGATCCAATATATATCTGGTGATATCTCGGGTACTATTGCAGATAGCGCGATAAATCAAAGTGCATTGTCTGCAGGAGGCCCTGGCGTATGAATCTGTGCAACGGGAACGTCCTCGGACTACCAGGAGCCGAGAAAACCACCGACTCATTGGGCCGGACACATTGGGTCAGGGAAAAATCCAATATATATCTGGTGATATCTCGGGCCCCATTACAGATCTCGCAATAAATCAAAGTGCATTGTCTGTAGGAGGCCCTGGCGCATGAATCTTGGCAGCAGGAACGGCCTCGGACAACCAGTGGCCGAGAAAATTACAGATTTTCGGTATCCGTCACCCAAGGTCATGTAAAAATACAGCACACATCTGGTGATATATCGGGTGCTATTACACATAGCGCGATAAATCAAAGTGCATTGTCTGCAGGTAGCCCTGGCGCATGAATCTGTGCAGCGGGAGCGACCTCGGACCACCAGAGGACGTGAAAATTACAGATTTTCGGTATCCGTCACCAAAGGTCATTTAAAAATCCAGTATATATCTGATTATATCTCGGGTGCTATTAGAGATAGTGCAATAAGTCAAAGTGAATAATCTGCAGGAGGCCCTGGCGCATGAATCTGTGCAGCGGGATCGACTTCGGACCACCAGGGGCCGAGAAAACCACCGTCTCATGGGGCCGAACACCCAAGCTCATGTAAACATCCAGGATGTATCTGATGATATCTCGGGTGCTATTAGAGATAGCGCGATAAATCGGAGTGCATTGTCTGCAGGAGTCCCTGGCGCATGAATCTGTGCAGCGGGAACGAGCTCGGACCACCAGGGGCCGAGAAAACTACCGACTCATGGGGCCGGACACTCAGGGTCAGGGTAAAATACAATATATTTCTGGTTATATCTCGGGTGCTATTAGAGATAGCGCGATAAATCAAAGTGCTATGTCTGCGGGAGGCCCAGACGCATGGATCTGTGAAGCAGGAACGAACTCGGACCACCAGGGGCCGAGAAAATTGCAGATATTCGGAATTCGTCACCCAAGGTCATGTAAAAATCCAGTGCTATATCTAGTGATATCTCGGGTCCTATTAGGGATAGCGCAATAAACCAAGGTGTATTATCTGCAGGAGGCCCTGGCGCATGAATCTGTGCAGCGGGATCGACGTCGGACCACCAGGGGCCGAGAAAATTACAGATTTTCGGTATCCGTCAGCCAAGGTCATGTAAAAATCCACCATATATCTAGTGATATCTCGGGTCCTGTTAGAGATAGCGCAGTAAATCAAAGTGCATTGTCCGTATGAGGTCCTTGGGCATGAATCTGAGCAGCGGGAACGACCTCGGACCACCAGGGGCCGAGAAAACCACAGTCTCATGGGGCCGGACACTCAGGGTCAGGGGAAAATCCAATATATATCTAGTGATATCTCGGGTGCTATTAGAGATAGGGCAATAAACGAAAGTGCATTGTCTGCAAGAGTACCTGGCGCATGAATCTCTGCAGCGGGAACGAACTCGGATCACCAGGGTCCGAGAAAACCACCGTCTCATGGGGCCGGACACTCAGGGTCAGGGGAAAATCCAATATATATCTGGTGATATCTCGGGTGCTATTACAGATAGCGCATTAAACCAAAGTGCATTGTCTGTAGGAGGCCCTGGCGCATGAATCTGTGCAGCGGGAACGACCTCGGACCACCAGGGGCCGAGAAAATCACCGTCTCATGGGGCCGGACTGTCAGGGTCAGGGAAAAATCCAATATATATCTGGTGATATCTCGAGTGCTATTAGAGATAACGCAATAAACAAAAGTGAATTGTCTGCAGGAGGACCTGGCGCATGAATCTGTGCAGCGGGAACGACCTCGGACCGCCAGGGGCCGAGAAAAACACAGTCTCATGGGGCCGGACACTCAGGGTCAGGGGAAAATCCAATATATATCTGGCGATATCTCGGGTGCTATTAGAAATAGCGCAATAAATCAAAGTGCATTGTCTGCAGGATGCCCTGGCGCATGAATCTGTGCAGCGGCAACGACCTCGGACCACCAGGGGCCGAGAAAACCACCGTCTCATGGGGCCGGTCACTCAGGGTCGGGGTAAAATCCTATATATATCTGGTGATATCTCGGGTGCTATTAGAGATAGCGCAATAAACCAAAGTGAATTATCTGCAGGCGGCCCTGGTGCATGTATCTGTGCAGCGGGAACGTCCGCGGACCACCAGGGGCCGCGAAAACCACCGTCTCACGGGGCCGGACAGTCAGGGTCGGGGAAAAATCCAATATATATCTGGTGATATCTCGGGTGCTATTACAGATAGCGCAATATACCAAAGTGAATTGTCTGCGGGAAACCCTGGCGCATGAATCTGTTCAGCGGGATCGAACTCGGACCACGAGGGACCGAGAAAACCATCGACACATGGGACCGGACTGTCAGGGTCAGGGAAAAATCCAATATATATCTGGTGATATCTCGGGTGCTATTAGAGATAGCGCAATAAATCAAAGTGCATTGTCTGTAGGAGGCACCGGCGAATGAATCTGTGCAGCGGGAACGTCCTCGGACCACCAGGGACAGAGAAAACCACCGTCTCATGTGGCTGGACTGTCAGGGTCATGGAAAAATCCATTATATATCTGGTGATATCTCGGGTGCTATTAGAGATAGCGCAATAAATCAAAGTGAATTGTCTGCGGGAAACCCTGGCGCATGAATCTGTGCAGCGGGAACGACCTCGGACCACCAGGGGCCGAGAAAACCACCGTCTCATGGGGCCGGACACTCAGGGTCAGGGAAAAATCCAATATATATCTGGTGATATCTCGGTTGCTATTACAGATAGCGCAATAAATCAAAGTGCATTGTCTGTAGGAGGCCCTGCCGCATGAATCTGTGCAGCCGGAACAACCACGGTCCACCAGGTGCCGGGAAAACCACCGTCTCATGGGGCCGGACACTCAGGTTCAGGGAAAAATCCAATATATATCTGGTGATATCTCGGGTGCTATTAGAGATAGCGCAATAAACCAAAGTGAATTATCTGCAGGATTCCCTGGCGCATGAATCTGTGCAGCGGGAACGACCTCGGCCCACCAGGGGCCGAGAAAACCACCGTCTCATGGGGCCGGACACTCAGGGTCAGGGGAAAATCCAATATATCTGGTGATATCTCGGGTGCTATTCGAGACAGCGCAATAAACCAAAGTGAATAATCTTCAGGAGGCCCTGGCGCATGCATCTGTGCAGCGGGAACGACCTCGGACCACCAGGGGCCGAGAAACCCACCGTCTCATGGGGCCGGACGCTCAGGGTCAGGGAAGAATCCAATATATATCTGGTGCTTTCTCGGATGCTATTACAGATAGCGCAATAAATCAAAGTGCATTGTCTGTAGGATGCCCTGGCGCATGAATCTGTGCAGAGGGAACGACCTCGGACCACCAGGGGCCGAGAAAACCACAGTCTCATGGGGCCGGACACTCAGGGTCAGGGGAAAATCCAATATATATCTGGTGATATCTCGGGTGCTATTGGAGACAGCGCAATAAATCAAAGTGCATTGTCTGCAGGAGGCCCTGGCGCATGAATCTGTGCAGCGGGAACGACCTCGGACCACCAGGGGCCGAGAAAACCACAGACACATGGTGCCGGACACCCAAGGTCATGTAAAAATCCAGGATGTATCTGATGATATCTCGGGTGCTATTAGAGATAGCGCCATAAACCAAAGTGCATTGTCTGTAGGAGGCCCTGGCGCATGAATGTGTGCAGCGGGAACGACCTCGGATCAACCGGGAGCGAGAAAACCACCGACACATGGGGCCGGACACTCAGGGACAGGGAAAAATCCAATATATATCTGGTGATATCTCGGGTGCTATTAGAGATAGCGCTATAAACCAAAGTGAATTATCTGCAGGAGGCCCGGGCGCATGAATCTGTGCAGCGGGAACAAACTCGGACCACCGGGGGCTGAGAAAACCACCGTCTCATGGGGCCGGACTGTCAGGGTCAGGGAAAAATCCATTATATATCTGGTGATATCTCGGGTGCTGTTAAAGATAGCGCGATAAATCAAAGTGCATTGTCTGCAGGAGGCCCGGGCCCATGAATCTGTGCAGCGGGAACGACCTCGGACCACCAGGGGCCGAGAAAACCACCGTCTCATGGGGCCGGACACTCAGAGTCGGGGAAAAATCCAATATATATCTGGTTATATCTCGGGTGCTATTAGAGATAGCGCAATAATCCTAAGTGAATTATCTGCAGGCGGCCCTGTCGCATGAATCTGTGCACCGGGAACGACCTCGGAACACCAGGGCCCGAGAAAACCACCGTCTCATGGGGCCGAACACTCAGGGTCAGGGGAAAATACAATATATATCTGGTGATATCTCGGGTGCAATTAGAGATAGCGCAATTAACCAAAATGAATTATCTGCAGGAGGCCCTGGCGCATGAATCTGTGCAGCGGGATCGACCTCGGACCACCAGGGGCCGAGAAAACCACCGTCTCATGGGGCAGGACGCTCAGGGTCTGGGGAAAATCGAATATATACCTGGTGATATCTCGGGTGCTATTAGAGATAGCGCAATTAACCAAAGTGAATTATCTGCAGGAGGCCCTGGCGCATGAATCTGTGCAGCGGGATCGACCTCGGACCACCAGGGGCCGAGAAAACCACCGACACATGGGGCCGGACACTCAGGGTCAGGGAACTATCCAATATATATCTGGTGATATCTCGGGTGCTATTAGAGGTAGCGCAATAAATCAAGGTGCATTGTCTGTAGGAGGCCCTGGCGCATGAACCTGTGCAGCGGGAACGACCTCGGACCACCAGGGCCCGAGAAAATTACAGATTTTCGGTATCCGTCACCCAAGGTCATTTAAAAATCCATCATATATCTGGTGATATCTCGGGTGCTATTACAGATAGCGCGATAAATCCAAGTGCATTGTCTGCAGGAAGCGATGGCGCATGAACCTGTGCAGCGGGAACGACCTCGGATCACCAGGGGCCGAGAAAACCACCGACACATTGGTCCGGATATTCAGGGTCAGGGGAAAATCCTATATCTATCAGGTGATATCTCGGGTGATATTAGAGATAGCGCAATAAATCAAAGTGCATTGTCTGCAGGAAGCCCTGGCGCATGAATCTGTGCAGCGGGAACGACCTCGGACCACCAGGGGCTGAGAAAACCACAGTCTCATGGGGCCGGACACTCAGGGTCTGGGGAAAATCGAATATATACCTGGTGATATCTCGGGTGCTATTAGAGATAGCGCAATAAATCAAAGTGCATTGTCTGTAGGAGGCCCTGGCGCATGAACCTGTGCAGCGGGAACGACCTCGGACCACCAGGGGCCGAGAAAACCACCGACACATTGGTCCGGATATTCAGGGTCAGGGGAAAATCCTATATATATCAGGTGATATCTCGGGTGCTATTAGAGATAGCGCAATAAACCAAAGTGAATTATCTGCAGGGGGCCCGGGCGCATGAATCTGTGCAGCGGCAACAAACTCGGACCATCGGGGGCCGAGAAAACCACCGACACATGGTTCCGGACACCCAAGGTCATGTAAAAATCCAGGATGTATCTGATGATATCTCGGGTGCTATTAGAGATAGCGCCATAAACCAAAGTGCATTGTCTGTAGGAGGCCCTGGCGCATGAATCTGTGCAGCGGGAACGACCTCGGACCACCAGGGGCCGAGAAAACCACCGTCTCATGGGGCCGGACACGCAGGGTCGGGGAAAAATCCAATATATATCTGGTGTTATCTCTGGTGTTATTATAGATAGCGCAATAAACCAAAGTGAATTATCTGCAGGAGGCCCGGGCGCATGAATCTGTGCAGCGGGAACAAACTGGGACCACCGGGGGCTGAGAAAACCACCGTCTCATGGGGTCGGACTGTCAGGGTCAGGGAAAAATCCATTATATATCTGGTGATATCTCGGGTGCTGTTAAAGATAGCGCAATAATCCAAAGTGAATTATCTGCAGGAGGCCCTGGCGCATGAATCTGTGCACCGGGAACGACCTCGGACCACCAGGGGCCGAGAAAACCACCGTCTCATGGGGCCGGACACGCAGGGTCAGGGAAAAATCCAATATATAACTGGTGATATCTCGGGTGCTATTAGAGATAGCGCAATCAACCAAAGTGAATTATCAGCAGGGGACGCTGGCGCATGAATCTGTGCAGCGGGAACGACCTCGGACCACCAGGGGCCGAGAAAACCACCGTCTCATGGGGCCTGACAGTCAGAGTCGGGGAAAAATCCAATATATATCTGGTGATATCTCGGGTGCTATTAGAGATAGCGCAATAATCCAAAGTGAATTATCTGCAGGAGGCCCTGGCGCATGAATCTGTGCACCGGGAACGACCTCGGACCACCAGGGCCTGAGAAAACCATCGACACATGGGCCCGGACTGCCAGGGTCAGGGAAAAATCTAATATATATCTCGTCATATCTCGGGTGCTATTAGAGATAGCGCAATACATCAAAGTGCATTGTCTGCAGGGGGTCCTACCGCATGAACCTGTGCAGCGGGAACGATCTCGGACCACCAGGGGCCGAGAAAACCACCGACTCATGGGGCCGGATACTCAGGGTCAGGGGAAAAGCCAATATATATCCGATGATATCTCGGGTACTATAAGAGATAGCGCAATAAATCAAAGTGTTTTATCTGCTGGAGACGCTGGCGCATGAATCTGTGCAGCGTGAACGACCTCGGACTACCAGGAGCCGAGAAAGCCACCGACACATGGGGCCGGACCCACAAGGTCATGTAAAAGTCTAGGATGTATCTGATGATATCTCGGGTGCTATTAGATATAGCACGACAAATCAAAGTGCATCGTCTGCAGGAGGCCCTTGCGCATGAATCTGTGCAGCTGGATCGAACTCGGATCACCAGGGGCCGAGAAAACCACCGACTCATGGGCCCGGACACACAGGGTCAGGGAAAAATCTAATATATATCTGGTCATATCTCGGGTGCTATTAGAGATACCGCAATACATCAAAGTGCATTGTCTGCAGGGGGTCCTACCGCATGAATCTGTACAGCGGGAACGATCTCGGACCACCAGGTCCCGAGAGAACCACCGTCTCATGGGGCCGGACATTCAGGGTCAGGGAAAAATCCAATATATATCTGGTGATATCACGGGTGCTATTACAGATAGGGCAATAAATCAAAGTGCATTTTCTGCAGGACGCCGTGGCGCATGAATCTGTGCAGCGGGATGGATCTCGGACCACCAGGGGCCGAGAAAACCACCGACTCATGGGGCCGGATACTCAGGGTCAGGGGAAAATCCAATATATATCTGATGATATCTCGGGTGCTATTACAGATAGCGCAATAAATCAAAGTGTATTATCTGTAGGAGGCCCTGTCGCATGAATCTGTGCAGCCGGATCGACCTCGGACCACCAGGGGCGGAGAAAACCACCGACACATGGGGCCGGACACTCAGGGTCAGGGATAAATCCAATATATATCTGGTGATATCTCAGTGGAAATTAGAGATAGCGCAATAAACCAATGTGAATTATCTGCAGGAGGCCCTGGCGCATGAATCTGTGCAGCGGGAACGACCTCGGACCACCAGGGGCCGAGAAAACCACCGTCTCATGGGGCCGGACACTCAGGTTCAGTGAAAAATCCAATATATATCTGGTGATATCTCGGGTGCTCTTACAGATAGCTCAATAAACCAAAGTGAATTGTCTCCAGGAAGCCCTGGCGCATGAATCTGTTCAGGGGGATCGGCCTCGGACCACGAGGGACCGAGAAAACCATCGACACATGGGGCCGGACTGCCAGGGTCAGGGAAAAATCCAATATATATCTGGTGATATCTCGGGTGCTCTTACAGATAGCGCACTAAACCAAAGTGAATTATCTGCAGGAGGCCCGGGCGCATGAATCTGTGCAGCGGGAACAAACTCGGACCACCGGGGGCTGAGAAAACCACCGTCTCATGGGGCCGGACTGTCAGGGTCAGGGAAAAATCCATTATATATCTGGTGATATCTCGGGTGCAATTAGAGATAGCGCAATTAACCAAAGTGAATTATCTGCAGGAGGCCCTGGCGCATGAATCTGTGCAGCGGGATCGACCTCGGACCACCAGGGGCCGAGAAAACCACCGTCTCATGGGGCAGGACGCTCAGGGTCAGGGGAAAATCCTATATATATCAGGTGATATCTCGGGTGCTATTAGAGATAGCGCAATAAACCAAAGTGAATTATCTGCAGGAGGCCCTGGCGCATGAATCTGTGCAGCAGGAACGACCTCGGACCACCAGGGGCTGAGAAAACCACAGTCTCATGGGGCCGGACACTCAGGGTCTGGGGAAAATCGAATATATACCTGGTGATATCTCGGGTGCTATTAGAGATAGCGCAATTAACCAAAGTGAATTATCTGCAGGAGGCCCTGGCGCATGAATCTGTGCAGCGGGATCGACCTCGGACCACCAGGGGCCGAGAAACCCACCGACACATGGGGCCGGACACTCAGGGTCAGGGAACAATCCAATATATATCTGGTGATATCTCGGGTGCTATTAGAGGTAGCGCAATAAATAAAGGTGCATTGTCTGTAGGAGGCCCTGGCACATGAACCTGTGCAGCGGGAACGACCTCGGACCACCAGGGCCCGAGAAAATTACAGATCTTCGGTATCCGTCACCCAAGGTCATTTAAAAATCCATCATATATCTGGTGATATCTCGGGTGCTATTACAGATAGCGCGATAAATCCAAGTGCATTGTCTGCAGGAAGCGCTGGCGCATGAACCTGTGCAGCGGGAACGACCTCGGACCACCAGGGGCCGAGAAAACCACCGACACATTGGTCCGGATATTCAGGGTCAGGGGAAAATCCTATATCTATCAGGTGATATCTCGGGTGCTATTAGAGATAGCGCAATAAACCAGAGTGAATTATCTGCAGGAGGCCCTGGCGCATGAATCTGTGCAGCGGGAACGACCTCGGACCACCAGGGGACTAGAAAACCACCGTCTCATGGGGCCGGACATTCATGGTCAGGGAAAAATCCAATATATATCTGGTGATATCACGGGTGCTATTACAGATAGGGCAATAAATCAAAGTGCATTTTCTGCAGGACGCCGTGGCGCATGAATCTGTGCAGCGGGATGGATCTCGGACCACCAGGGGCCGAGAAAACCACCGACTCATGGGGCCGGATACTCAGGGTCAGGGGAAAATCCAATATATATCTGATGATATCTCGGGTGCTACAAGAGCTAGCGCAATAAATCAAAGAGACTTATCTGCTGGAGTCCCTGGCGCATGAATCTGTGCAGCGTGAACGACCTCGGACTACCAGGAGCCGAGAAAGCCGCCGACACATGGGGCCGGACCCACAAGGTCATGTAAAAATCCAGGATGTATCTGATGGTTTCTCGGGTGCTATTAGAGATAGCACGATAAATCAAAGTGCATTGTCTGCAGGAGGCCCTTGCGCTTGCATCTGTGCAGCTGCATCGACCTCGGACCAGCAGGGGCCGAGAAAACCATCGACACATGGGGCCGGACACTCAGGGTTAGGGAAAAATCCAATATATATCTGGTGATATCTCGGGTGCTCTAACAGATAGCACACTAAACCAAAGTGAATTATCTGCAGGGGGCCCGGGCGCATGAATCTGTGCAGCGGCAACAAACTCGGACCTCCGGGGGCCGAGAAAACCACCGACACATGGTTCCGGACACCCAAGGTCATGTAAAAATCCAGGATGTATCTGATGATATCTCGGGTGCTATTAGAGATAGCGCCATAAACCAAAGTGCATTGTCTGTAGGAGGCCCTTGCGCATGAATGTGTGCAGCGGGAACGACCTCGGACCACAAGGGGCCGAGAAAACCACCGTCTCATGGGGCCGGACACTCAGGGTCGGGGAAAAATCCAATATATATCTGGTGTTATCTCTGGTTTTATTAGAGATAGCGCAATAAACCAAATTGCATTGTCTGCAGGAGGCCCTGGCGCATGAATCTGTGCAGCGGGATCGACCTCGGACCAGCAGGGGCCGAGTAAACCATCGACACACGGGGCCGGACACTCAGGGTCAGGGAAAAATCCAATATATATCTGGTGATATCTCGGGTGCTCTTACAGATAGCGCACTAAACCAAAGTGAATTATCTGCAGGGGGCCCTGGCGCATGAACTTGTGCAGCGGGAACGACCTCGGACCACCAGGGGCCGAGAAAACCACCGACACATGGTGCCGGACACCCAAGGTCATGTAAAAATCCAATATATATCTGATGATATCTCGGGTGCTATTAGAGATAGCGCTATAAACCAAAGTGAATAATCTGCAGGAGGCCCTGGCGCATGAATCTGTGAAGCGGGAACGACCTCGGACCACCACGGGCCGAGAAACATACAGATTTTCGGTGTCCGTCACCCAAAGTCATGTAAAAATCCAGCATATATATGGTGCTTTCTCGGGTGCTATTACAGATAGCGCAATAAACCAAAGTGCATTGTCTGTAGGAGGCCCTGGCGCATGAATCTGTGCAGCGGGAACGACCTCGGACCACCAGGGGCCGAGAAAACTACGGACTCATGGGGCCGGACAGACAGGGTCAGGGAAAAATCCAATATATATCTGGTGATATCTCGGGTGCTCTTACAGATAGCGCAATAAACCAAAGTGAATTGTCTCCAGGAAGCCCTGGCGCATGTATCTGTTCAGGGGGATCGACCTCGGACCACGAGGGACCGAGAAAACCATCGACACATGGGGCCGGACTGCCAGGGTCAGGGAAAAATCTAATATATATCTGGTCATATCTCGGGTGCTATTAGAGATAGCGCGATAAATGAAAGTGCATTGTCTGCGGGAGGCCCTGGCGCATGAATCTGAGAAGCAGGAACGACCTCGGACCACCAGGGGCTGAGAAAACCACAGTCTCATGGGGCCGGACACTCAGGGTCTGGGGAAAATCGAATATATACCTGGTGATATCTCGGGTGCTATTAGAGATAGCGCAATTAACCAAAGTGAATTATCTGCAGGAGGCCCTGGCGCATGAATCTGTGCAGCGGGATCGACCTCGGACCACCAGGGGCCGAGAAACCCACCGACACATGGGGCCGGACACTCAGGGTCAGGGAACAATCCAATATATATCTGGTGATATCTCGGGTGCTATTAGAGGTAGCGCAATAAATAAAGGTGCATTGTCTGTAGGAGGCCCTGGCACATGAACCTGTGCAGCGGGAACGACCTCGGACCACCAGGGCCCGAGAAAATTACAGATCTTCGGTATCCGTCACCCAAGGTCATTTAAAAATCCATCATATATCTGGTGATATCTCGGGTGCTATTACAGATAGCGCGATAAATCCAAGTGCATTGTCTGCAGGAAGCGCTGGCGCATGAACCTGTGCAGCGGGAACGACCTCGGACCACCAGGGGCCGAGAAAACCACCGACACATTGGTCCGGATATTCAGGGTCAGGGGAAAATCCTATATCTATCAGGTGATATCTCGGGTGCTATTAGAGATAGCGCAATAAACCAGAGTGAATTATCTGCAGGAGGCCCTGGCGCATGAATCTGTGCAGCGGGAACGACCTCGGACCACCAGGGGACTAGAAAACCACCGTCTCATGGGGCCGGACATTCATGGTCAGGGAAAAATCCAATATATATCTGGTGATATCACGGGTGCTATTACAGATAGGGCAATAAATCAAAGTGCATTTTCTGCAGGACGCCGTGGCGCATGAATCTGTGCAGCGGGATGGATCTCGGACCACCAGGGGCCGAGAAAACCACCGACTCATGGGGCCGGATACTCAGGGTCAGGGGAAAATCCAATATATATCTGATGATATCTCGGGTGCTACAAGAGCTAGCGCAATAAATCAAAGAGACTTATCTGCTGGAGTCCCTGGCGCATGAATCTGTGCAGCGTGAACGACCTCGGACTACCAGGAGCCGAGAAAGCCGCCGACACATGGGGCCGGACCCACAAGGTCATGTAAAAATCCAGGATGTATCTGATGGTTTCTCGGGTGCTATTAGAGATAGCACGATAAATCAAAGTGCATTGTCTGCAGGAGGCCCTTGCGCTTGCATCTGTGCAGCTGCATCGACCTCGGACCACCAGGGGCCGAGAAAACCACCGTGTCATGGGGCCGGACACTCAGGGTCATGGAAAAATCCAATATATATCTGGTGATATCACGGGTGCTATTACAGATAGGGCAATAAATCAAAGTGCATTTTCTGCAGGACGCCGTGGCGCATGAATCTGTGCAGCGGGATGGATCTCGGACCACCAGGGGCCGAGAAACCCACCGACTCATGGGGCCGGATACTCAGGGTCAGGGGAAAATGCAATATATATCTGATGATATCTCGGGTGCTATAAGAGCTAGCGCAATAAATCAAAGTGACTTATCTGCTGGAGTCCCTGGCGCATGAATCTGTGCAGCGTGAACGACCTCGGACTACCAGGGGCCGAGAAAACCACCGACTCATGGGGCCGGACACTCAGGGTCAGGGAAAAATCCAATATATATCTGGTGATATCTCGAGTGCTATTAGAGATAGCGCAACAAAACAAAGTGCATTGTCTGTAGGAGGCTCTGGCGCATGAATCTGTGCAGCGGGAACGACCTCGGACCACAAGGGGCCGAGAAAACCACCGTCTCATGGGGCCGGACACTCAGGGTCGGGGAAAAATCCTATATATATCTGGTGTTATCTCTGGTGTTATTAGAGATAGCGCAATACACCAAATTGCATTGTCTGCAGGAAGCCCTGGCGCATGAATCTGTGCAGCGGGATCGACCTCGGACCAGCAGGGGCCGAGTAAACCATCGACACACGGGGCCGGACACTCAGGGTCAGGGAAAAATCCAATATATATCTGGTGATATCTCGGGTGCTCTTACAGATAGCGCACTAAACCAAAGTGAATTATCTGCAGGGGGCCCTGGCGCATGAACTTGTGCAGCGGGAACGACCTCGGACCACCAGGGGCCGAGAAAACCACCGACACATGGTGCCGGACACCCAAGGTCATGTAAAAATCCAGGATGTATCTGATGATATCTCGGGTGCTATTAGAGATAGCGCAATAAACCAAAGTGATTTATCTGCAGGAGGCACTGACGAATGAATCTGTGCAGCGGGAACGACCTCGGATCTCCAGGGTCCGAAAAAACCACCGTCTCATGGGGCCGGACACTCAGGGTCAGGGAAAAATCAAGTATATATCTGGTGATATCTCGGGTGCTATTAGAGATAGCGCAAAAAATCAAAGTGCATTGTCAGTGGGAGGCCCTTGCGCATGAATCTGTGCAGCAGGAACGACATCGGACCACCACGGGCCGAGAAAATAACAGATTTTCGGTGTCCGTCACCCAAAGTCATGTAAAAATCCAGCATATATATGGTGCTTTCTCGGGTGCTATTACAGATAGCGCAATAAACCAAAGTGCATTGTCTGTAGGAGGCCCTGGCGCATGAATCTGTGCAGCGGGAACGACCTCGGACCACCAGGGGCCGAGAAAACTACGGACTCATGGGGCCGGACAGACAGGGTCAGGGAAAAATCCAATATATATCTGGTGATATCTCGGGTGCTGTTACAGATAGCGCAATAAACCAAAGTGAATTGTCTCCAGGAAGCCCTGGCGCATGAATCTGTTCAGGGGGATCGACCTCGGACCACGAGGGACCGAGAAAACCATCGACACATGGGGCCGGACTGCCAAAGTCAGGGAAAAATCCAATATATATCTGGTGATATCCCGGGTGCTATTACAGATAGCGCAATAAATCAAAGTGCATTGTCTGTAGGAGGCCCTGGCGCATGAACCTGTGCAGCGGGAACGACCTCGGACCACCAGGGGCCTAGAAAACCACCGTCTCATGGGGCCGCACATTCATGGTCAGGGAAAAATCCAATATATATCTGGTGATATCACGGGTGCTATTACAGATAGGGCAATAAATCAAAGTGCATTTTCTGCAGGACGCCGTGGCGCATGAATCTGTGCAGCGGGATGGATCTCGGACCACCAGGGGCCGAGAAAACCACCGACTCATGGGGCCGGATACTCAGGGTCAGGGGAAAATCCAATATATATCTGATGATATCTCGGGTGCTACAAGAGCTAGCGCAATAAATCAAAGAGACTTATCTGCTGGAGTCCCTGGCGCATGAATCTGTGCAGCGTGAACGACCTCGGACTACCAGGAGCCGAGAAAGCCGCCGACACATGGGGCCGGACCCACAAGGTCATGTAAAAATCCAGGATGTATCTGATGGTTTCTCGGGTGCTATTAGAGATAGCACGATAAATCAAAGTGCATTGTCTGCAGGAGGCCCTTGCGCTTGCATCTGTGCAGCTGCATCGACCTCGGACCAGCAGGGGCCGAGAAAACCATCGACACATGGGGCCGGACACTCAGGGTTAGGGAAAAATCCAATATATATCTGGTGATATCTCGGGTGCTCTAACAGATAGCACACTAAACCAAAGTGAATTATCTGCAGGGGGCCCGGGCGCATGAATCTGTGCAGCGGCAACAAACTCGGACCTCCGGGGGCCGAGAAAACCACCGACACATTGTTCCGGACACCCAAGGTCATGTAAAAATCCAGGATGTATCTGATGATATCTCGGGTGCTATTAGAGATAGCGCCATAAACCAAAGTGCATTGTCTGTAGGAGGCCCTTGCGCATGAATGTGTGCAGCGGGAACGACCTCGGACCACAAGGGGCCGAGAAAACCACCGTCTCATGGGGCCGGACACTCAGGGTCGGGGAAAAATCCAATATATATCTGGTGTTATCTCTGGTTTTATTAGAGATAGCGCAATAAACCAAATTGCATTGTCTGCAGGAGGCCCTGGCGCATGAATCTGTGCAGCGGGATCGACCTCGGACCAGCAGGGGCCGAGTAAACCATCGACACACGGGGCCGGACACTCAGGGTCAGGGAAAAATCCAATATATATCTGGTGATATCTCGGGTGCTCTTACAGATAGCGCACTAAACCAAAGTGAATTATCTGCAGGGGGCCCTGGCGCATGAACTTGTGCAGCGGGAACGACCTCGGACGACCAGGGGCCGAGAAAACCACCGACACATGGTGCCGGACACCCAAGGTCATGTAAAAATCCAATATATATCTGATGATATCTCGGGTGCTATTAGAGATAGCGCTATAAACCAAAGTGAATTATCTGCAGGAGGCCCTGGCGCATGAATCTGTGAAGCGGGAACGACCTCGGACCACCACGGGCCGAGAAACATACAGATTTTCGGTGTCCGTCACCCAAAGTCATGTAAAAATCCAGCATATATATGGTGCTTTCTCGGGTGCTATTACAGATAGCGCAATAAACCAAAGTGCATTGTCTGTAGGAGGCCCTGGCGCATGAATCTGTGCAGCGGGAACGACCTCGGACCACCAGGGGCCGAGAAAACTACGGACTCATGGGGCCGGACAGACAGGGTCAGGGAAAAATCCAATATATATCTGGTGATATCTCGGGTGCTCTTACAGATAGCGCAATAAACCAAAGTGAATTGTCTCCAGGAAGCCCTGGCGCATGTATCTGTTCAGGGGGATCGACCTCGGACCACGAGGGACCGAGAAAACCATCGACACATGGGGCCGGACTGCCAGGGTCAGGGAAAAATCTAATATATATCTGGTCATATCTCGGGTGCTATTAGAGATAGCGCGATAAATGAAAGTGCATTGTCTGCGGGAGGCCCTGGCGCATGAATCTGAGAAGCAGGAACGACCTCGGACCACCAGGGGCCGAGAAAACCACCGTGTCATGGGGCCGGACACTCAGGGTCATGGAAAAATCCAATATATATCTGGTGATATCACGGGTGCTATTACAGATAGGGCAATAAATCAAAGTGCATTTTCTGCAGGACGCCGTGGCGCATGAATCTGTGCAGCGGGATGGATCTCGGACCACCAGGGGCCGAGAAAACTACGGACTCATGGGGCCGGATACTAACGGTCAGGTAAAAATACAATATATATCTGGTGATACCTCGGGTGCTATTAGAGATAGCGCAATAAACCAAAGTGAATTATCTGCAGGAGGCCCTGGCGCATGAATCTGTGCAGCGGGAACGACCTGGGACCACCAGGGGCCGAGAAATCCATCGACACATGGGGCCGGACTGCCAGGGTCAGGGAAAAATCTAATATATATCTGTTCATATCTCGGGTGCTATTAGAGATAGCGCAATACATCAAAGTGCATTGTCTGCAGGGGGTCCTACCGCATGAATCTGTACAGCGGGAACGATCTCGGACCACCAGGTCCCGAGAGAACCACCGTCTCATGGGGCCGGACATTCAGGGTCAGGGAAAAATCCAATATATATCTGGTGATATCACGGGTGCTATTACAGATAGGGCAATAAATCAAAGTGCATTTTCTGCAGGACGCCGTGGCGCATGAATCTGTGCAGCGGGATGGATCTCGGACCACCAGGGGCCGAGAAAACCACCGACTCATGGTTCCGGACACCCAAGGTCATGTAAAAATCCAGGATGTATCTGATGATATCTCGGGTGCTATTAGAGATAGCGCCATAAACCAAAGTGCATTGTCTGTAGGAGGCCCTTGCGCATGAATCTGTGCAGCGGGAACGACCTCGGACCACAAGGGGCCGAGAAAACCACCGTCTCATGGGGCCGGACACTCAGGGTCGGGGAAAAATCCAATATATATCTGGTGATATCTCGGGTGCTATTAGAGATAGCGCAATAAACCAAAGTGCATTGTCTGCAGGAGGCCCTGGCACATGAATCTGTGCAGCGGGAACGACCTCGGACCACCAGGGGCCGAGAAAACTACGGACTCAAGGGGCAGGACACTCAGGGTCAGGGAAAAATCCAATATATATCTGGTGATCTCTCGGGTGCTATTACAGATAGCGCAATAAACCAAAGTGAATTATCTGCGGGAGGCACTGGCGCATGAATCAGTGCAGCGGCAACGACCACGGACCACCAGGGGCCGAGAAAACCACCGTCTCATGGGGTCGGACACTCAGGGTCAGGGAAAAATCCAATATATATGTGGTGATATCTCGGATGCTATTACAGATAGCTCAAAAAATCAAAGTGAATTGTCTGTAGGAGGCCCTGGCGCATGAATCTGTGCAGCGGGAACGACCTCGGACCACCAGGGGCCGAGAAACCCACAGTCTCATGGGGTCGGACACTCAGGGTCAGGGAAAAATCCAATATATATGTGGTGATATCTCGGGTGCTATTACAGATAGCGCAATAAATCAAAGTGCATTGTCTGTAGGAGGCCCTGGTGCATGAATCTGTGCAGCGGGAACAACCTCTGACCACCAGGGGCCGAGAAAACCACCGTCGTATGGGGTCGGACACTCAGGGTCAGGGAAAAATCCAATATAAATCTGGTGATATCTCGGGTGCTATTAGAGATAGCGCAATAATCCAAAGTGCATTGTCTGCAGGAGGCCCTGGCGCATGAATCTGTGCAGCGGGAACGACCTCGGACCACCAGGGGCCGAGAAAACCACCGTCTCATGGGGACGGACACTCAGGGTCAGGGAAAAATCCAATATATATGTGGTGATATCTCGGGTGCTATTACAGATAGCGCAAAAAATCAAAGTGAATTGTCTGTAGGAGGCCCTGGCGCATGAGGCTGTGCAGCGGGAACGACTTCGGACCACCAGGGGCCGAGAAAACCACCGTCTCATGGGGTCGGACACTCAGGGTCAGGGAAAAATCCAATATATATCTGGTGATTTCTCGGGTGCTATTACAGATAGCGGAATAAATCAAAGTGCATTGTCTGTAGGAGGCCCTGGCGCATGAATCTGTGCAGCTGGATCGACCTCGGACCACCAGGCGCCGAGAAAACCACCGACACATGGGGCCGGACACTCAGGGTCGGGGAAAAAGTCAGTATATATCTGGTGATATCTCGGGTGCTCTTACAGATAGCGCACTAAAACAAAGTGAATTATCTGCAGGGGGCCCCGGCGCATGAATCTGTGCAGCGGGAACGAGCTCGGACCACCAGGGGCCGAGAAAATTACAGATATTCGGAATCCGTCGCCCAAGGTCATGTAAAAGTCCAGCATACATCTGGTGATATCTCGGGTGCTATTAGAGATAGCGCAATAAACCAAAGTGCATTGTCTGTAGGTGGCCCTGGCGCATGAATCTGAGCAGCGGGAACGATCTCGGACCACCAGGGGCCGAGAAAACTACCGTGTCATGGGGCCGGACACTCAGCGTCAGGGAAAAATCCAATATATATCTGGTGATATCTCGGGTGCTATTAGAGATAGCGCAATAAACCAATGTGCATTGTCCGCAGGAGGCCCTGGCGCATGAATCTATGCAGCGGGAACGACCTCGGACCACCAGGGGCCGAGAAAATTACAGATATTCGGTATCCGTCGCCCGAGGTCATGTAAAAATCCAGCATACATCTGGTGATATCTCGGGTGCTATTAGAGATAGCGCGATAAATCAAAGTGCATTGTCTGCAGGAAGCCCTGTCGCATGAATCTGTGAAGCGGGAACGAGCTCGGACCACCAGGGGCCGAGAAACTTACAGAATTTCGGTGTCCGTCACCCAAAGTCATGTAAAAATCCAGCATATATATGGTGCTTTCTCGGGTGCTATTACAGATAGCGCAATAAACCAAACTGAATTATCTGCAGGAGGCCCTGGCGCCTGAATCTGTGCAGCGGGAACGACCTCGGACCACCAGGGGCCGAGAAAATAACAGATTTTCGGGGTCCGTCACCCAAAGTCATGTAAAAATCCAGCATATATATGGTGCTTTCTCGGGTGCTATTACAGATAGCGCAATAAACCAAAGTGCATTGTCTGTAGGAGGCCCTGGCGCATGAATCTGTGCAGCGGGAACGACCTCGGATCAACAGGGAGCGAGAAAACCACCGACACATGGGGCCGGACACTCAGGGACAGGGAAAAATCCAATATATATCTGGTGCTATCTCGGGTGCTATTAGAGATAGCGCTATAAACCAAAGTGAATTATCTGCAGGAGGCCCGGGCGCATGAATCTGTGCAGCGGGAACGACCTCGGACCACCAGGAGCCGAGAAAATCACCGTCTCATGGGGCCTAACTGTCAGGGTCAGGGAAAAATCCAATATATAACGGGTGATATCTCGGGTGCCATTACAGATAGCGCAATAAATCAAAGTGCCTTGTCTGTAGGAAGCCCTGGCGCATGAATCTGTGCAGCGGGATCGACCTCGGACCACCAGGAGCCAAGAAAACTACCGTCTCATGGGGCCGGACACACAGGGTCATGGAAAAATCCAATATATATCTGGTGATATCTCGGGTGCTATTAGAGATAGCGCAATAAACCAAAGTGCATTGTCTGCAGGAGGCCCTGGCACATGAATCTGTGCAGCGGGAACGACCTCGGACCACCAGGGGCCGAGAAAATCACCGTCTCATGGGGCCTGACTGTCAGGGTCAGGGAAAAATCCAATATATATCTGGTGATATCTCGGGTGCTATTCGAGATAGCGCAATAAACCAAAGTGCATTGTCTGCAGGAGGCCCTGGCGCATGAATCTGTGCAGCGGGAACGACCTCGGACCACCAGGGGCCGAGAAAATCACCGTCTCATGGGGCCGGACTGTCAGGGTCAGGCAAAAATCCAATATATATCTGGTGATATCTCGGGTGCTATTAGAGATAGCGCAATAAACCAAAGTGCATTGCCTGCAGGATGCCCTGGCGCATGAGTCTGTGCAGCGGGAACGACCTCGGACCACCAGGGGCCGAGAAAACCACCGTCTCATGGGGCCGGACACTCAGTGTCATGGAAAAATCCAATATATATCTGGTGATATCTCGGGTGCTATTAGAGATAGCGCAATAAACCAAAGTGCATTGTCTGCAGGAGGCCCTGGCACATGAATCTGTGCAGCGGGAACGACCTCGGACCACCAGGGGCCGAGAAAATCACCGTCTCATGGGGCCTGACTGTCAGGGTCAGGGAAAAATCCAATATATAACGGGTGATATCTCGGGTGCCATTACAGATAGCGCAATAAACCAAAGTGAATTATCTGCGGGAGGCACTGGCGCATGAATCAGTGTAGCGGCAACGACCTCGGACCACCAGGGGCCGAGAAAACCACCGTCTCATGGGGTCGGACACTCAGGGTCAGGGAAAAATCCAATATATATGTGGTGATATCTCGGATGCTATTACAGATAGCGCAAAAATTCAAAGTGAATTGTCTGTAGGAGGCCCTGGCGCATGAATCTGTGCAGCGGGAACCACCTCGGACCACCAGGGGTCGTGAAACCCACCGTCTCATGGGGTCGGACACTCAGGGTCAGGGAAAAATCCAATATATATGTGGTGATATCTCGGGTGCTATTAGAGATAGCGCAATAAACCAGAGTGAATTATCTGCAGGAGGCCCTGGCGCATGAATCTGTGCAGCGGGAACGACCTCGGACCACCAGGGGCCTAGAAAACCACTGTCTCATGGGGCCGGACACTCAGGGTCGGGGAAAAATCCAATATATATCTGGTGTTATCTCTGGTGTTATTAGAGATAGCGCAATACACCAAATTGCATTGTCTGCAGGAGGCCCTGGCGCATGAATCTGTGCAGCGGGAACGACCTCGGACCACCAGGGGCCGAGAAAACCACCGTCTCATGGGGCCGGACACTCAGGGTCAGGGCAAAATCCAATATATATCTGGTGATATCTCGGGTGCTCTTACAGATAGCGCACTAAACCAAAGTGAATTATCTGCAGGGGGCCCTGGCGCATGAACTTGTGCAGCGGGAACGACCTCGGACCACCAGGGGCCGAGAAAACCACCGACACATGGTGCCGGACACCCAAGGTCATGTAAAAATCCAGGATCTATCTGATGATATCTCGGGTGCTATTAGAGATAGCGCCATAAACCAAAGTGCATTGTCTGTAGGAGGCCCTGGCGCATGAATCTGTGCAGCGGGAACGACCTCGGACCACAAGGGGCCGAGAAAACCGCCGTCTCATGGGGCCGGACACTCAGGGTCGGGGAAAAATCCAATATATATCTGGTGTTATCTCTGTTGTTATTAGAGATAGCGCAATAAACCAAAGTGCATTGTCTGTAGGAGGCCCTGGCGCATGAATCTGTGCAGCGGGAACGACCTCGGATCAACAGGGAGCGAGAAAACCACCGACACATGGGGCCGGACACTCAGGGACAGGGAAAAATCCAATATATATGTGGTGATATCTCGGGTGCTATTACAGATAGCGCAATAAACCAGAGTGAATTATCTGCAGGAGGCCCTGGCGCATGAATCTGTGCAGCGGGAACGACCTCGGACCACCAGGGGCCTAGAAAACCACTGTCTCATGGGGCCGGACACTCAGGGTCGGGGAAAAATCCAATATATATCTGGTGTTATCTCTGGTGTTATTAGAGATAGCGCAATACACCAAATTGCATTGTCTGCAGGAGGCCCTGGCGCATGAATCTGTGCAGCGGGAACGACCTCGGACCACCAGGGGCCGAGAAAACCACCGTCTCATGGGGCCGGACACTCAGGGTCAGGGCAAAATCCAATATATATCTGGTGATATCTCGGGTGCTCTTACAGATAGCGCACTAAACCAAAGTGAATTATCTGCAGGGGGCCCTGGCGCATGAACTTGTGCAGCGGGAACGACCTCGGACCACCAGGGGCCGAGAAAACCACCGACACATGGTGCCGGACACCCAAGGTCATGTAAAAATCCAGGATCTATCTGATGATATCTCGGGTGCTATTAGAGATAGCGCCATAAACCAAAGTGCATTGTCTGTAGGAGGCCCTGGCGCATGAATCTGTGCAGCGGGAACGACCTCGGACCACAAGGGGCCGAGAAAACCGCCGTCTCATGGGGCCGGACACTCAGGGTCGGGGAAAAATCCAATATATATCTGGTGTTATCTCTGTTGTTATTAGAGATAGCGCAATAAACCAAAGTGCATTGTCTGTAGGAGGCCCTGGCGCATGAATCTGTGCAGCGGGAACGACCTCGGATCAACAGGGAGCGAGAAAACCACCGACACATGGGGCCGGACACTCAGGGACAGGGAAAAATCCAATATATATGTGGTGATATCTCGGGTGCTATTACAGATAGCGCAATAAATCAAAGTGCATTGTCTGTAGGAGGCCCTGGCGCATGAATCTGTGCAGCGGGAACGACCTCGGACCACCAGGGGCCGAGAAAACCACCGTCTCATGGGGTCGGACAATCAGGGTCAGGGAAAAATCCAATATATATCTGGTGATATCTCGGGTGCTATAAGAGATAGCGCAATGAACCAAAGTGAATTATCTGCAGGAGGCCCTGGCGCATGTATCTGTGTAGCGGGAACGACCTCGGACCACCAGGGGCCGAGAAAATCACCGTCTCATGGGGCCTGACAGTCAGTGTCAGGGAAAAATCCAATATATAACGGGTGATATCTCGGGTGCCAATACAGATAGCGCAATAAATCAAAGTGCATTGTCTGTAGGAAGCCCTGGCGCATGAATCTGTGCAGCGGGAACGACCTCGGACCACCAGGGGCCGAGAAAACCACCGTCTCATGGGGTCGGACACTCAGGGTCAGGGAAAAATCCAATATATATCTGGTGATATCTCGGGTGCTATTAGAGATAGCGCAATAAACCAAAGTGCATTGTCTGCAGGAGGCCCTGGCACATGAATCTGTGCAGCGGGAACGACCTCGGACCACCAGGGGCCGAGAAAATCACCGTCTCATGGGGCCTGACTGTCAGGGTCAGGGAAAAATCCAATATATAACGGGTGATATCTCGGGTGCCATTACAGATAGCGCAATAAATCAAAGTGCATTGTCTGTGGGAGGCACTGGCGCATGAATCAGTGCAGCGGCAACGACCACGGACCACCAGGGGCCGAGAAAACCACCGTCTCATGGGGTCGGACACTCAGGGTCATGGAAAAATCCAATATATATCTGGTGATAACTCGGGTGCTATTACAGATAGCGCAATAAACCAAAGTGAATTATCTGCGGGAGGCACTGGCGCATGAATCAGTGCAGCGGCAACGACCACGGACCACCAGGGGCCGAGAAAACCACCGTCTCATGGGGTCGGACACTCAGGGTCAGGGAAAAATCCCATATATATGTGGTGATATCTCGGGTGCTATTACAGCTACCGCAATAAATCAAAGTGCATTGTCTGTGGGAGGCCCTGGCGCATGAATCTGTGCAGCGGGAACGACCTCGGACCACCAGGGGCCGAGAAAACCACCGTCTCATGGGGTCGGACACTCAGGGTCAGGGAAAAATCCAATATATATCTGGTGATATCTCGGGTGCTATAAGAGATAGCGCAATGAACCAAAGTGAATTATCTGCAGGAGGCCCTGGCGCATGTATCTGTGTAGCGGGAACGACCTCGGACCACCAGGGGCCGAGAAAATCACCGTCTCATGGGGCCGGACTGTTAGGGTCAGGGAAAAATCCATTATATATCGGGTGATATCGCGGGTGCCATTACAGATAGCGCAATAAATCAAAGTGCATTGTCTGTAGGAAGCCCTGGCGCATGAATCTGTGCAGCGGGATCGACCTCGGACCACCAGGGGCCGAGAAAACCACCGTCTCATGGGGTCGATCTGTCAGGGTCAGGGAAAAATACAATATATATCTGGTGATATCTCGGGTGCTATTAGAGATAGCGCAATAATCCAAAGTGCATTGTCTGCAGGACGCCCTGGCGCATGAGTCTGTGCAGCGGGAACGACCTCGGACCACCAGGGGCCGAGAAAACCACCGTCTCATGGGGTCGGACACTCAGGGTCAGGGAAAAATCCAATATATATGTGGTGATATCAAGGGTGCTATTAGAGATAGCGCAATAAACCAAAGTGCATTGTCTGCAGGAGGCCCTGGCGCATGAATCTGTGCAGCGAGAACGACCTCGGACCACCAGGGGCCGAGAAAACCACCGTCTCATGGGGCCGGACACTCAGGGTCATGGAAAAATCCAATATATATCTGGTGATAACTCGGGTGCTATTAGAGATAGAGCAATAAATCAAAGTGCATTGTCTGTAGGAGGCCCTGGCGCATGAATCTGTGCAGCGGGATCGACCTCGGACCATCAGGGGCCGAGAAAACCACCGTCTCATGGGGTCGTACACTCAGGGTCAGGGAAAAATCCAATATATATCTGGTGATATCTCGGGTGCTATTACAGATAGCGGAATAAATCAAAGTGCATTGTCTGTAGGAGGCCCTGGCGCATGAATCTGTGCAGCGGGATCGACCTCGGACCACCAGGCGCCGAGAAAACCACCGACACATGGGGCCGGACACTCAGGGTCGGGGAAAAATTCAGTATATATCTGGTGATATCTCGGGTGCTCTTACAGATAACGCACGAAAACAAAGTGAATTATCTGCAGGGGGCCCCGGCGCATGAATCTGTGCAGCGGGAACGAGCTCGGACCACCAGGGGCCGAGAAAATTACAGATATTCGGAATCCGTCGCCCAAGGTGATGTAAAAATCCAGCATACATAGGTTGATATCTCGGGTGCTATTAGAGATAGCGGAATAAATCAAAGTGCATTGTCTGTAGGAGGCCCTGGCGCATGAATCTGTGCAGCGGGAACGACCTCGGAACACCAGGGGCCGAGTAAACCACCGTCTCATGGGGTCGGACACTCTGGGTCAGGGAAAAATCCAATATATATGTGGTGATATCTCGGGTTCTATTACAGATAGCGCAATAAATCAAAGTGCATTGTCTGCAGGAGGCTCTGGCGCATGAATCTGTGCAGCGGGAACGACCTCGGACCACCAGGGGCCGAGAAAACCACCGTCTCATGGGGTCGGACACTCAGGGTCAGGGAAAAATCCAATATATATCTGGTGATATCTCGGGTGCTATAAGAGATAGCGCAATGAACCAAAGTGAATTATCTGCAGGAGGCCCTGGCGCATGTATCTGTGTAGCGGGAACGACCTCGGACCACCAGGGGCCGAGAAAATCACCGTCTCATGGGGCCGGACTGTTAGGGTCAGGGAAAAATCCATTATATATCGGGTGATATCGCGGGTGCCATTACAGATAGCGCAATAAATCAAAGTGCATTGTCTGTAGGAAGCCCTGGCGCATGAATCTGTGCAGCGGGATCGACCTCGGACCACCAGGGGCCGAGAAAACCACCGTCTCATGGGGTCGATCTGTCAGGGTCAGGGAAAAATACAATATATATCTGGTGATATCTCGGGTGCTATTAGAGATAGCGCAATAATCCAAAGTGCATTGTCTGCAGGACGCCCTGGCGCATGAGTCTGTGCAGCGGGAACGACCTCGGACCACCAGGGGCCGAGAAAACCACCGTCTCATGGGGTCGGACACTCAGGGTCAGGGATAAATCCAATATATATGTGGTGATATCAAGGGTGCTATTAGAGATAGCGCAATAAACCAAAGTGCATTGTCTGCAGGAGGCCCTGGCGCATGAATCTGTGCAGCGAGAACGACCTCGGACCACCAGGGGCCGAGAAAACCACCGTCTCATGGGGCCGGACACTCAGGGTCATGGAAAAATCCAATATATATCTGGTGATAACTCGGGTGCTATTAGAGATAGAGCAATAAATCAAAGTGCATTGTCTGTAGGAGGCCCTGGCGCATGAATCTGTGCAGCGGGATCGACCTCGGACCATCAGGGGCCGAGAAAACCACCGTCTCATGGGGTCGTACACTCAGGGTCAGGGAAAAATCCAATATATATCTGGTGATATCTCGGGTGCTATTACAGATAGCGGAATAAATCAAAGTGCATTGTCTGTAGGAGGCCCTGGCGCATGAATCTGTGCAGCGGGATCGACCTCGGACCACCAGGCGCCGAGAAAACCACCGACACATGGGGCCGGACACTCAGGGTCGGGGAAAAATTCAGTATATATCTGGTGATATCTCGGGTGCTCTTACAGATAACGCACGAAAACAAAGTGAATTATCTGCAGGGGGCCCCGGCGCATGAATCTGTGCAGCGGGAACGAGCTCGGACCACCAGGGGCCGAGAAAATTACAGATATTCGGAATCCGTCGCCCAAGGTGATGTAAAAATCCAGCATACATAGGTTGATATCTCGGGTGCTATTAGAGATAGCGGAATAAATCAAAGTGCATTGTCTGTAGGAGGCCCTGGCGCATGAATCTGTGCAGCGGGAACGACCTCGGAACACCAGGGGCCGAGTAAACCACCGTCTCATGGGGTCGGACACTCTGGGTCAGGGAAAAATCCAATATATATGTGGTGATATCTCGGGTTCTATTACAGATAGCGCAATAAATCAAAGTGCATTGTCTGCAGGAGGCTCTGGCGCATGAATCTGTGCAGCGGGAACGACCTCGGACCACCAGGGGCCGAGAAAATCACCGTCTCATGGGGCCTAACTGTCAGGGTCAGGGAAAAATCCAATATATAACGGGTGATATCTCGGCTGCCATTACAGATAGCGCAATAAATCAAAGTGCCTTGTCTGTAGGAAGCCCTGGCGCATGAATCTGTGCAGCGGGAACGACCTCGGACCACCAGGGCCCGAGAAAACCACCGTCTCATGGGGTCGGACACTCAGGGTCAGGGAAAAATCCAATATATATCTGGTGATATCTCGCGTGCTATAAGAGAAAGCGCAATAAACCAAAGTGAATTATCTGCAGGAGGCCCTGGCGCATGAATCTGTGCAGCGGGAACGACCTCGGATCAACAGGGAGCGAGAAAACCACCGACACATGGGGCCGGACACTCAGGGACAGGGAAAAATCCAATATATATCTGGTGATATCTCGGGTGCTATTAGAGATAGCGCTATAAACCAAAGTGAATTATCTGCAGGAGTCCCGGGCGCATGAATCTGTGCAGCGGGAACAAACTCGGACCACCGGGGGCCGAGAAAATCACCGTCTCATGGGGCCGGACTGTCAGGGTCAGGGAAAAATCCATTATATATCGGGTGATATCTCGGGTGCCATTACAGATAGCGCAATAAATCAAAGTGCATTGTCTGTAGGAAGCCCTGGCGCATCAGTCTGTGCAGCGGGAACGACCTCGGACCACCAGGGGCCGAGAAAACTATCGTCTCATGGGGCCGGACACTCAGGGTCATGGAAAAATCCAATATATATCTGGTGATATCTCGGGTGCTATTAGAGATAGCGCAATAAACCAAAGTGCATTGTCTGCAGGAGGCTCTGGCGCATGAATCTGTGCAGCGGGAACGACCTCGGACCACCAGGGGCCGAGAAAACTACCGTCTCATGGGGCCGGAAACTCAGGGTCATGGAAAAATCCAATATATAACTGGTGATATCTCGGGTGCTATTAGAGATAGCGCAATAAAACAAAGTGCATTGTCTGCAGGAGGCCCTGGCGCATGAATCTGTGCAGCGGGAACGACCTCGGACCACCAGGGGCCGAGAAAACCACCGTCTCGTGGGGTCGGACACTCAGGGTCACGGAAAAATCCAATATATATCTGGTGATATCTCGCGTGCTATAAGAGAAAGCCCAATAAACCAAAGTGAATTATCTGCAGGAGGCCCTGGCGCATGAATCTGTGCAGCGGGAACGACCTCGGACCACCAGGGGCCGAGAAAACCACCGTCTCATGGGGTCGGACACTCAGGGCCAGGGAAAAATCCAATATATATCTGGTGATTTCTCGGGTGCTATTACAGATAGCGCAATAAATCAAAGTGCATTGTCTGTAGGAGGCCCTGGTGCATGAATCTGTGCAGCGGGAACGACCTCGGACCACCAGGGGCCGAGAAAACAACCGTCTCATGGGGCCGGAAACTCAGGATCAGGGAAAAATCCAATATATATCTGGTGATATCTCGGCTGCTATAAGAGATAGCGCAATAAACCAAAGTGAATTATCTGCAGGAGGCCCTGGCGCATGAATCTGTGCAGCGGGAACGACCTCGGACCACCAGGGGCCGAGAAAATCACCGTCTCATGGGGCCTGACTGTCAGGGTCAGGGGAAAATCCAATATATATCTGGTGATATCTCTGGTGCTATTACAGATCGCGCAATAAATCATAGTGCGTTGTCTGTAGGAGGCCCTGGCGCATGAATCTCTGCAGCGGGAACGACCTCGGACCACCAGGGGCCGAGAAAATCACCGTCTCATGGGGCCTGACTGTCAGGGTCAGGGGAAAATCCAATATATATCTGGTGATATCTCGGGTGCTATTACAGATCGCGCAATAAATCATAGTGCATTGTCTGTAGGAGGCCCTGGCGCATGAATCTGTTCAGCGGGAACGACCTCGGACCACCAGGGCCCGAGAAAACTAGTCTCATGGGGCCGGACACTCAGGGTCAGGGAAAAATCCAATATATATATTTGGTGATAACACGGGTGCTATTAGAGATAGAGCAATAAATCAAAGTGCATTGTCTGTAGGAGGCCCTGGCGCATGTATCTGTGCAGCGGGATCGACCTCGGACCATCAGGGGCCGAGAAAACCACCGTCTCATGGGGTCGTACACTCAGGGTCAGGGAAAAATCCAATATATATCTGGTGATATCTCGGGTGCTATTACAGATAGCGCGATAAATCAAAGTGCACTGTCTGCAGGAAGCACTGGTGCATGAATCCGTGCAGCGGGAACGTCCTCGGAGAACCAGGGGCCGAGAAAATTATAGATTTTCGGTATCCGTCACCAAAGGTACTGTAAAAATCCAGCATATATCTGGTGATATCTCGGGTGCTATTAGAGATAGCACCATAAATCAAAGTGTATAGTCTGCAGGAGGCCCTGGCGCATGAACCTGTGCAGCGGGAACGACCTCGGACCACCAGGGGCCGAGAAAACCACCGTCTCATGGGGCCGGACACTCAGTGTCAGGGAAAAATCCAATATATATCTGGTGATATCTCAGGTGCTATTACAGATAGCGCCATAAATCAAAGTGCATTGTGTGCAGGAAGCCCTGGCGCATGAATCCGTGCAGCGGGAACGATCTCGGACCACCAGGGGCCGAGAAAACCACCGTCTCATGGGGCCAGACTGTCAGGGTCAGGGAAAAATCCATAATATATCTGGTGATATCTCGGGTGCCATTAGATATAACGCGATAAATCAAAGTGCGTTGTCTGCGGGAGGCCCTGGCGCATGAATCTGTGCAGCGGGAACGACCTCGGACCACCAGGGGCCGAGAAACTCACAGTCTCATGGGGCCGCACTCTCAGGGTCAGGGGAAAATCCAATATATATCTGGTGATATCTCGGGTGCTATTAGAGATAGCGCAATAAACCAAAGTGCATTGTCTGCAGGAGGCCCTGGCACATGAATCTGTGCAGCGGGAACGACCTCGGACCACCAGGGGCCGAGAAAATCACCGTCTCATGGGGCCTACTGTCAGGGTCAGGGAAAAATCCAATATATAACGGGTGATATCTCGGGTGCCATTACAGATAGCGCAATAAATCAAAGTGCATTGTCTGTGGGAAGCCCTGTCGCATGAATCTGTGCAGCGGGATCGACCTCGGACCACCAGGGGCCGAGAAAACCACTGTCTCATGGGGCAGGACACTCAGGGTCAGGGAAAAATCCAATATATATCTGGTGATATCTCGGGTGCTATTACAGATAGCGCAATAAACCAAAGTGAATTATCTGCGGGAGGCACTGGCGCATGAATCAGTGCAGCGGCAACGACCTCGGACCACCAGGGGCCGAGAAAACCACCGTCTCATGGGGTCGGACACTCAGGGTCAGGGAAAAATCCAATATATATGTGGTGATATCTCGGGTGCTATTACAGATAGCGCAATAAATCAAAGTGCATTGTCTGTAGGAGGCCCTGGCGCATGAATCTGTGCAGCAGGAACGACCTCGGACCACCAGGGGCCGAGAAAACCACCGTCTCATGGGGTCGGACACTCAGGGTCAGGGAAAAATCCAGCATACATCTGGTGATATCTCGGGTGCTATTAGAGATAGCGCGATAAATCAAAGTGCATTGTCAGCAGGAAGCCCTGTCTCATGAATCTGTGAAGCGGGAACAACCTCGGACCACCAGGGGCCGAGAAACTTACAGATTTTCGGTGTCCGTCACCCAAAGTCATGTAAAAATCCAGCATATATATGGTGCTTTCTCGGGTGCTATTACAGATAGCGCAATAAACCAAAGTGAATTATCTGCAGGAGGCCCTGGCGCCTGAATCTGTGCAGCGGGAACGACCTCAGACCACCAGGGGCCGAGAAAATAACAGATTTTCGGTGTCCGTAACCCAAAGTCATGTAAAAATCCAGCATATATATGGTGCTTTCTCGGGTGCTATTACAGATAGCCCAATAAACCAAAGTGCATTGTCTGTAGGAGGCCCTGGCGCATGAATCTGTGCAGCGGGAACGACCTCGGATCAACAGGGAGCGAGAAAACCACCGACACATGGGGCCGGACACTCAGGGTCATGGAAAAATCCAATATATATCTGGTGATATCTCGGGTGCTATTAGAGATAGCGCAATAAACCAAAGTGCATTGTCTGCAGGAGGCTCTGGCGCATGAATCTGTGCAGCGGGAACGACCTCGGACCACCAGGGGCCGAGAAAACTACCGTCTCATGGGGCCGGAAACTCAGGGTCATGGAAAAATCCAATATATATCTGGTGATATCTCGGGTGCTATTAGAGATAGCGCAATAAAACAAAGTGCATTGTCTGCAGGAGGCCCTGGCGCATGAATCTGTGCAGCGGGAACGACCTCGGACCACCAGGGGCCGAGAAAACCACCGTCTCGTGGGGTCGGACACTCAGGGTCACGGAAAAATCCAATATATATCTGGTGATATCTCGCGTGCTATAAGAGAAAGCCCAATAAACCAAAGTGAATTATCTGCAGGAGGCCCCGGCGCATGAATCTGTGCAGCGGGAACGACCTCGGACCACCAGGGGCCGAGAAAACCACCGTCTCATGGGGTCGGACACTCAGGGCCAGGGAAAAATCCAATATATATCTGGTGATTTCTCGGGTGCTATTACAGATAGCGCAATAAATCAAAGTGCATTGTCTGTAGGAGGCCCTGGTGCATGAATCTGTGCAGCGGGAACGACCTCGGACCACCAGGGGCCGAGAAAACAACCGTCTCATGGGGCCGGACACTCAGGATCAGGGAAAAATCCAATATATATCTGGTGATATCTCGGCTGCTATAAGAGATAGCGCAATAAACCAAAGTGAATTATCTGCAGGAGGCCCTGGCGCATGAATCTGTGCAGCGGGAACGACCTCGGACCACCAGGGGCCGAGAAAATCACCGTCTCATGGGGCCTGACTGTCAGGGTCAGGGGAAAATCCAATATATATCTGGTGATATCTCGGGTGCTATTACAGATCGCGCAATAAATCATAGTGCGTTGTCTGTAGGAGGCCCTGGCGCATGAATCTCTGCAGCGGGAACGACCTCGGACCACCAGGGGCCGAGAAAATCACCGTCTCATGGGGCCTGACTGTCAGGGTCAGGGGAAAATCCAATATATATCTGGTGATATCTCGGGTGCTATTACAGATCGCGCAATAAATCATAGTGCATTGTCTGTAGGAGGCCCTGGCGCATGAATCTGTTCAGCGGGAACGACCTCGGACCACCAGGGCCCGAGAAAACTAGTCTCATGGGGCCGGACACTCAGGGTCAGGGAAAAATCCAATATATATATTTGGTGATAACACGGGTGCTATTAGAGATAGAGCAATAAATCAAAGTGCATTGTCTGTAGGAGGCCCTGGCGCATGTATCTGTGCAGCGGGATCGACCTCGGACTATCAGGGGCCGAGAAAACCACCGTCTCATGGGGTCGTACACTCAGGGTCAGGGAAAAATCCAATATATATCTGGTGATATCTCGGGTGCTATTACAGATAGCGGAATAAATCAAAGTGCATTGTCTGTAGGAGGCCCTGGCGCATGAATCTGTGCAGGAGGATCGACCTCGGACCACCAGGCGCCGAGAAAACCACCGACACATGGGGCCGGACACTCAGGGTCGGGGAAAAAGTCAGTATATATCTGGTGATATCTCGGGTGCTCTTACAGATAGCGCACTAAAACAAAGTGAATTATCTGCAGGGGGCCCCGGCGCATGAATCTGTGCAGCGGGAACGACCTCGGACCACCAGGGGCCGAGAAAATTACAGATATTCGGAATCCGTCGTCCAAGGTCATGTAAAAATCCAGCATAGATCTGGTGATATTTCGGGTGCTATTAGAGATAGCGCAATAAACCAAAGTGCATTGTCTGTAGGTGGCCCTGGCGCATGAATCTGAGCAGCGGGAACGACCTCGGACCACCAGGGGCCGAGAAAACCACCGTCTCATGGGGTCGGACACTCAGGGCCTGGGAAAAGTCCAATATATATGTTGTGACAACACGGGTGCTATTACAGATAATGCAATAAATCAAAGTGCATTGTCTGTAGGAGGCCCTGGCGCATGAATCTGTGCAGCGGCAACGACCTCGGACCACCAGGGGGCGAGAAAACCACCGTCTCAGGGGGTCGGACACTCAGGGTCAGGGAAAAGTCCAATCTATCTCTGGTGATATCTCGGGTGCTATTAGAGATAGCGCAATAAACCAAAGTGAATTATCTGCGGGAGGCCCTGGCGCATGAATCAGTGCAGCGGCAACGACCTCGGACCACCAGGCGCCGAGAAAACCACCGTCTCATGGGATCGGACACTCAGGGACAGGGAAAAATCCAATATATATGTGGTGATATCTCGGGTGCTATTACAGATAGCGCAAAAAATCAAAGTGAATTGTCTGTAGGAGGCCCTGGCGCATGAATCTGTGCAGCGGAAACGACCTCGGTCCACCAGGGGCCGAGAAAACCACCGTCTCATGGGGTCGGACACTCAGGGTCAGGGAAAATCCAATATATATGTGGTGATATCTCGGGTGCTATTACAGATAGCGCAAAAAATCAAAGTGAATTGTCTGTAGGAGGCCCTGGCGCATGAATCTGTGCAGCGGGAACGACCTCGGTCCACCAGGGACCGAGAAAACCACCGTCTCATGGGGTCGGACACTCAGGGTCAGGGAAAAATCCAATATATATCTGGTGATATCTCAGGTGCTATTACAGATAGCGCCATAAATCAAAGTGCATTGTGTGCAGGAAGCCCTGGCGCATGAATCCGTGCAGCGGGAACGATCTCGGACCACCAGGGGCCGAGAAAACCACCGTCTCATGGGGCCAGACTGTCAGGGTCAGGGAAAAATCCATAATATATCTGGTGATATCTCGGGTGCCATTAGAGATAACGCGATAAATCAAAGTGCGTTGTCTGCGGGAGGCCCTGGCGCATGAATCTGTGCAGCGGGAACGACCTCGGACCACCAGGGGCCGAGAAACTCACAGTCTCATGGGGCCGCACTCTCAGGGTCAGGGGAAAATCCAATATATATCTGGTGATATCTCGGGTGCTATTAGAGATAGCGCAATAAACCAAAGTGAATTATCTGCAGGAGGTCCTGGCGTATGGATCTGTGCAGAGGAAACGACCTCGGACCACCAGGGGCCGAGAAAACCACCGTCTCATTGGGCCGGACACTCAGGGTCAGGGAAAAATCCAATATATATCTGGTGATATCTCGGGTGCTATTACAGATAGCGCAATAAATCAAAGTGCATTGTCTGCAGGATGCCTTGCCGCATGAATCTGGGCAGCGGGAACGACCTCGGACCGCCAGGGGCCGAGAAAACCAGAGTCTCATGGGACCAGACACTCAGGGTCATGGGAAAATCCAATATATATCTGCTGAAATCTCGGGTGCTATTAGAGATAGCGCAATAAATCAAAGTGCATTGTCTGTAGGAAGCCCTGGCGCATGATTCTGTGCAGCGGGAACGACCTCGGACCACCAGGGGCCGAGAAACTCACAGTCTCATGGGGCCGCACACTCAGGGTCAGGGGAAAATCCAATATATATCTGGTGATATCTCGGGTGCTATTAGAGATAGCGCAATAAACCAAAGTGAATTATCTGCAGGAGGCCCTGGCGCATGAATCTGTGCAGCGGGAACGACCTCGGACCACCAGGGGCCGAGAAAACCACCGTCTCATGGGGCCGGACTGTCAGGGTCGGCGAAAAATCCAATATATATCTGGTGATATCTCGGGTGCTATTACAGATTGAGGAATAAATCAAAGTGCATTGTCTGTAGGAGGCCCTGGCGCATGAATCTGAGCAGCGGGATCGACCTCGGAACACGAGGGACCGAGAAAACCATCGACACATGGGGCCGGACTGTCAGGGTCCAGGAAAAATCCAATATATATCTGGTGATATCTCGGGTGCTATTACAGGAAGCGCAATAAATCATAGTACATTGTCTGTAGGAGGCCCTGGCGCATGAATCTGTGCAGCTTTATCGACCTCGGACTACCAGGGGCCGGGAAAACCACCGTCACATGGGGCCGGACTGTCAGGGTCAGGGAAAAATCCAATATATATGTGGTGATATCTCGGGTGCTATTACAGATAGCGCAATAAACCAAAGTGCATTGTCTGCAGGAGGCCCTGGCGCATGATTCTGTGCAGCGGGAACGACCTCGGACCACCAGGGGCCGAGAAAATCATCGTCTCATGGGGCCGGACTGTCAGGGTCAGGAAAAAATCCAATATATATCTGGTGGTATCTCGGGTGCTATTACAGGTAGCGCAATAAATCAAAGTGCATTGTGTGTAGGAGGCCCTGGCGCATGAATCTGTGCAGCGGGAACGACCTCGGACCACCAGGGGCCGAGAAAACCACCGTCTCATGGGGCCGGACTGTCAGGGTCGGCGAAAAATCCAATATATATCTGGTGATATCTCGGGTGCTATTAGAGATTGAGCAATAAATCAAAGTGCATTGTCTGTAGGAGGCCCTGGCGCATGAATCTGAGCAGCGGGATCGACCTCGGAACACGAGGGACCGAGAAAACCATCGACACATGGGGCCGGACTGTCAGGGTCCAGGAAAAATCCAATATATATCTGGTGATACCTCGGGTGCTGTTAGAGATCGCGCAATAAATCAAAGTGCATTGTCTGTAGGAGGCCCTGACGCATGAATCTGTGCAACGGGATCGACCTCGGACAACCAGGGGCCGAGAAAATCACCGTCTCATGTGGCCGGACTGTCAGGGTCAGGGAAAAATCTAATATATATCTGGTGATATCTCGGGTGCTCTTACAGATAGCGCAATAAATCAAAGTGCATTGTCTGTAGGAGGCGCTGCCGCATGAATCTGTGCAACGGGATCGACCTCGGACCACCAGGCGCCGAGAAAATTACAGATATTCGGAATCCGTCACCCAAGGTCATGTAAAAATCCAGCATATGTCTGGTGATCTCTCGGGTGCTATTAGAGATAGCGAAATAAATCAAAGTGCATTGTCTGTAGGAGGCACTGGCGAAAGAATCTGTGCAGCGGGATCGACCTCGGACCACCAGGGGCCGAGAATACAACCGTCTCATGGGGTCGGACACTCAGGGTCAGGGAAAAATCCAATATAAATCTGGTGATATCTCGGGTGCTATTACAGATAGCGCAATAAATCAAAGTGCATTGTCTGTAGGAGGCCCTGGCGCATGAACCTGTGCAGCTGGGTCTACCTCGGACCACGAGTGGCCGAGAAAATCACCGTCTCATGGGGCCGGACTGTCAGGGTCAGGGAAAAATCCAATATATATCTTGTGATATCTCGGGTGCTATTAGAAATAGCAAAATAAGTCAAAGTGCATTGTCTGCAGGAGGCCCTGGCGCATGAATCTGTGCAGCGGGAACGACCTCGGACCACCAGGGGCCGAGAAAACCATCGACACATGCGGCCGGACTGTCAGGGTCAAGGAAAAATCCAATATATATCTGGTGATATGTCGGGTGCTATTAGAGATAGCGCAATAAATCAAAGTGAATTATCTGCAGGGGGCCCTGCCGCATGAATCTGTGCAGCGGGAACGACCTCGGACCACCAGGGGCCGAGAAAATCACCGTCTCATGGAGCCGGACTGTCAGGGTCAGGGAAAAATCCAATATATATCTGGTGATATCTCGGGTGATATTAGAGATAGCGAAATAAATCAAAGTGAATTATCTGCAGGGGGCCCAGGCGCATGAATCTGTGCAGCGGTATCGACCTCGGACCACCAGGTGCCGAGATAACCACCGACACATGGGGCCGGACAATCATGGTCAGGGATAAATCCAGCATATATCTGGTGTTATCTTGGGTGCTATTAGAGATAGCGCAATAAATCAAAGTGAATTATCTGCAGGAGGCCCTGGCGCATGAATCTGTGCAGCGTGATCTACCTCGGACCACCAGGGGCCGAGAAAATTACAGCTTTTCTGTATCCGTCGCCCAAGGTCATGTAAAAATCCGGCATATATCTGGTGATATCTCGGGTGATATTACAGATAGCGCAATAAACCAAATTGAATTATCTATGGGAGGCCCTGGCGCATGAATGTGTGCAGCGGGAACGACCTCGGACCACCAGGGGCCGAGAAAACCTCCGACACATGGGGCAGGAAACCCAAGATCATGTAAAAATCCAGGATGTATCTGATGATATCTCGGGTGCTATTAGAGATAGCGCAATAAACCAAAGTGAATTATCTGCAGGAGGCCCTGGCGCATGAATCTTTGCAGCGGGAACGACCTCGGACCACGAGGGACCGAGAAAACCATCGACACATGGGGCCGGACTGTCAGGGTCAAGGAAAAATCCAATATATATCTGGTGATATCTCGGGTGCTATTAGAGATAGAGCAATAAATCAGAGTGCATTGTCTGCAGGAGTCCCTGGCGCATGAATCTGTGCAGCGGGATCGACCTCGGACCACCAGGGGCCGAGAAAACCACCGTCTCATGGGGTCGGACACTCTGGGTCAGGGAAAAATCCAATATAAATATGGTGATATCTCGGGTGCTATTACAGATAGCGCAATAAGTCAAAGTTTATTGTCTGCAGGAGGCCCTGGCGCATGAATCTGTGCAGTGGGAACGACCTCGGACCACTAGGGGCCGAGAAAACCACCGTCTCATGGGGTCGGACTGTCAGGGTCAGGGAAAAATCCAATATATATCTGGTGATATCTCGGGTGCTATTACAGATAGCGCAATAAGTCAAAGTTTATTGTCTGCAGGAGGCCCTGGAGCATGAATGTGTGCAGCGGGAACGACCTCGGACCACCAGGGGTCGAGAAAACCACCGACGCATGGGGCCGGACACCCAAGGTCATGTAAAAATCCAGAATGTATCTGATGATATCTCGGGTGCTATTACAGATAGCGCAATAAGTCAAAGTGCATTGTCTGCAGGAGGCCCTGGCGCATGAATCTGTGCAGTCGGAACGACCTCGGACCACCAGGGACCGAGAAAATCACCGACACATGGGGCCGGACTGTCAGTGTCAGGGTAAAATCGAATATATATCTGGTGATATCTCGGGTGCTATCAGAGATAGCGCAATAAACCAAAGTGAATTATCTGCAGGAGGCCCTGGCGCATGAATCTTTGCAGCGGGAACGACCTCGGACCACGAGGGACCGAGAAAACCATGGACACATGGGGCCGGACTGTCAGGGTCAAGGAAAAATCCAATATATAGCTGGTGATATCTCGGGTGCTATTAGAGATAGCGCAATAAATCAAAGTGCATTGTCTGCAGAAGGCCCTGGCGCATGAATCTGTGCAGCGGGAACGACCTCGGCCCGCCAGGGGCCGAGAAAACCACCGTCTCATGGGGCCGGACACCCAAGGTCATGTAAAAATCCAGGATGTATCTGGTGATATCTCGGGTGTTATTAGAGATAGCGCAGTAAACCAAAGTGCATTGACTGCAGGAGGCCCTGGCGCATGAATCTGGGCCGCTGGAACGACGTTGGACCACCAGGGGTTGATAGAACCACCGACGCATGGGGCCGGACACTCAGGGTAAGGGGAAAATCCAATATATATCTGGTGATATCTCGGGTGCTATTAGAGAAAGCGCAGTAAATCAAAGTTCATTGTCCGTATGAGGCCCTTGCGCATGAATCTGTGCCGCGGGAACGACCTCGGACCACCAGGGGCGAGAAAACCACCGACGCATGGGGCCGGACACCCAAGGTCATGTAAAAATCCAGAATGTATCTGATGATATCTCGGGTGCTATTACAGATAGCGCAATAAATCAAAGTGCATTGTCTGTAGGAGGCCCTGGCGCATGAATCTGTGCAGCGGGATCGACCTCGGACCACCAGGGGCCGAGAAAATCACCGTCTCATGGGGCCGGTCTGTCAGGGTCAGGGAAAAATCAAATATATATCTGGTGAAATCTCGGGTGCTATTAGAGATAGCGCTATATATCAAAGTATCAATATAGTTTTATTAGTTTTACATAGTTTTACATAGTTGTATATAGTTTTATATCGTTTTATATAGTTTTTAATAGTTTTGTATAGCTTTATATAGTTTTATATAGTTTTATATAGTTTTATATAGTTTTATATAGTGTTATATGGTGTTATATAGTTGTATAGAGTTTTATATAGTTTTATATAGTTCTATAGTGTTTTATATGGGTTTATATAGTTTTGTTAGTTTTATATAGTTTTATATAGCTTTATTAGATTTATATACTTTCATATAGTTTTATATAGTTTTATATAGTTTTGTTACTTTTATGTAGTTTTTTATAGTTTAATATAGTTTTGTTTGTTTTATATAGTTTTATATAGTTTCATATTATTTTATATAGTTTTATATAGTTTCATTAGTTTTATATAGTTTCATATAGTTTTATATAGTTTTATTTGGTTTTATTAGTTTTATTAGTTTTATATAGTTTTATATAGTTTTATATAGTTTTATTTGGTTTTATTAGTTTTATTAGTTTTATATAGTTTTATATAGTTTTATATAGTTTCATATGGTTCTATAGTGTTTTATATAGGTTTATATAGTTTTGTTAGTTTTATATAGTTTTGTTACTTTTATGTAGTTTTTTATAGTTTTATATTGTTTTGTTTGTTTTATACACTTTTATATAGTTTTATATAGTTTTATTAGTTTTATATAGTTTTATATAGTTTTATATAGTTTTATATAGTTTTATATAGTTTTATATAGTTTTATATTGTTTAATATAGTTCTATAGAGTTTTATATAGGTTTATATAGTATTACATAGTTTTATAGAGTTTTATATAGTTTTCTATAGTTTTGTTAGTTTTAAATAGTTTTATATAGTTTTATATTGTTTTATTAGTTTTATATAGTTTTATATAGTTCTATAGAGTTTTATATAGGTTAATATAGTTTTGTTAGTTTTACATAGTTTTATATAGTTTTATATAGTTTTATATAATTTTAGTAGTTTTATATAGCTTTATATAGATTTATATAGTTTCATATAGTTTTATATAGTTTTATATAGTTTAATATAGTTTTATATAGTTTTGTTAGTTTTATATAGTTTTATATAGTTTTGTTAGTTTTATATAGTTTTATAAAGTTTTGTTAGTTTTATATAGTTTTATATAGTTTTATACAGTACTATATAGTTTTATATAATTTTATTAGTTTTATAAAGTTTTATATAGTTCTATAGAGTCTTATTTAGTTTTATATAGTATTATATAGTTTTATATAGTTTTATTAGTGTTATATAGTTCTATATAGTTTACTATAGTTTTATATTGTTTTATATAGTTTTATATTGTTTCATATAGCTTCATATAGTTTTATATAGCATTATATAGATTTATATAGTTTTATATAGTTTTATATAGTTTTGTTAGTTTTGTATAGTTTTATACAGTTTTAAATATTTTTATAGAGTTTTATATAGTTTTATATAGTTTTATATAGTTTTATATAGTACGATATAGTTTTATATACTTTTATTAGTTTTATATAGATTTATATAGGTTCATATAGTTTTATAGAGTTATATATAGTTTTATATAGTTTTGATAGTTTTATATTGTTTTATATAGTTTTATATAGTTTTATATAGTTTCATATTGTTTTATATAGTTTTATATAGCTTTATATAGTTTTGTATAGTTTTACATAGTTTTATATAGTTTTATACAGTTTTATACAGTTTTATACAGTTTTATACAGTTTTATATAGTTTATATAGTTTTATACAGTTTCAGACCGTTTTATATAGATTTATGTAGTTTTATATAGTCCTCTTAGCGTTATATAGTTTTATATAGTTTTATATAGTTTTATACAGTTTTATATAGTTTTACATAGTTTTGCTAGTTTTATGTAGTTTTATATAGTTTTATATAGTTTTATATAGTTTTATATAGTTTTATATAGTTTTATATAGTTTTATACAGTTTTATATAGTTTTATGTAGTTTTATATAGTACAATATAGTTTTATATAGTTTTATATAGTACAATATAGTTTTATATAGTTCTATAGAGTTTCAGACCGTTTTATATAGATTTATATAGAATTATATGGTTTTATTAGCGTTATATAGTTTTATATTGTTTTATATAGTTTTATATTGTTTTATATAGCTTCATATAGTTTTATATAGCATTATATAGTTTCATATAGTTTTATATAGTTTTCTACAGTTTTATATAGTTTTATACAGTTTTATATTGTTTTATATAGTTTTATATCGTTTTATATAGTTTAAAAATAGTTTTATACAGTTTTATATAGTTTGTATAGTTTTATACAGTTTCAGACCGTTTTATATAGATTTATATAGTTTTATATAGCTTTATTAGCGTTATATAATTTTATATATTTTCTTTTTATACGGTTTTATATAGGTTTATATAGTTTTGTTAGTTTTATATAGTTTTATATAGTTTTATATAGTACTATATAGTTTTATATACTTTTATTAGTTTTATATAGATTTATATAGGTTTATATAGTTTTGTTAGTTTTATATCCTTTTATATTGTTTTATATAGTTTAATATAGTTTTATATACTTTTACATAGTTTTATAGAGTTTTATATAGTTTTGTTAGTTTTATATAGTTTTATATAGTTTTATATAGTACGATATAGTTTTATATACTGTTATTAGTTTTATATAGATTTATATAGGTTCATATAGTTTTATAGAGTTATATATAGTTTTATATAGTTTTGATAGTTTTATATTGTTTTATATAGTTTTATATAGTTTTATATAGTTTTATATTGTTTTATATAGTTTTATATAATTTTATATACTTTTTTATAGTTTTGGTAGTTTTATATAGTTTTATATAGATTTATATAGGTTTATATAGTTTTGTTAGTTTTATATCGTTTTATATAATTTTATATAGTTTTACATAATTTTACATAGTGTTATATAGTTTTATAGAGTTTTATATAGTTTTATATAGTTTTGTTAGTTTTATATTGTTTTATGTAGTTTTATATAATTTTATACACTTTAATATTGTTTAATATTGTTTTATATTGTTTTATATAGCTTCATATAGTTTTATATAGCTTTATATAGTTTTATATAGTTTTATATAGCTTTGTATAGTTTCATATAGTTTTATATAGTTTTCTACAGTTTTATATAGTTTTATACAGTTTTATAATGTTTTATACAGTTTTATATTGTTTTATATAGTTTTATATAGTTTTATATAGTTTTATATAGTTTTATACAGTTTTATACAGTTTTATACAGTTTTACATTGTTTTATATAGTTTTATATAGTTTTATATTGTTTTATATAGCTTCATATAGTTTTATATAGCATTATATAGTTTTATATAGTTTTATATAGTTTTATACAGTTTTATATTGATTTATACAGTAATATAATGTTTCATATAGTTTTATATAGTTCTATATAGTTTTACATAGTTTTATATAGTTTTATATAGTTTTGTTAGTTTTATATAGTTTTATATAGTTTTATATAGTTTTATACAGTTTTGTCCAGATTTATACAGTTTTATATAGTTTTATACAGTTTTATACAGTTTTTTATAGTTTTATATAGTTTTGTTAGTTTAATATAGTTTCATATAGTTTTATATAGTTTTATACAGTTTTATATAGTTTTGTATAGTTTTGTTAGTTTTATATAGTATTATACAGTTTTATATTGTTTTATATAGTTTCATATAGTTTTATATTGTTTTATATAGCTTCATATAGTTTTATATAGCATTATATAGTTTTATATAGTTTTATATAGCTTTATATAGTTTTGTATAGTTTTACATAGTTTTATATAGTTTTATACAGTTTTATACAGTTTTATACAGTTTTATATAGTTTATATAGTTTTATACAGTTTCAGACCGTTTTATATAGATTTATGTAGTTTTATATAGTCCTCTTAGCGTTATATAGTTTTATATAGTTTTATATAGTTTTATACAGTTTTATATAGTTTTACATAGTTTTGTTAGTTTTATATCCTTTTATATTGTTTTATATAGTTTAATATAGTTTTATATACTTTTACATAGTTTTATAGAGTTTTATATAGTTTTGTTAGTTTTATATAGTTTTATATAGTTTTATATAGTACGATATAGTTTTATATACTGTTATTAGTTTTATATAGATTTATATAGGTTCATATAGTTTTATAGAGTTATATATAGTTTTATATAGTTTTGATAGTTTTATATTGTTTTATATAGTTTTATATAGTTTTATATAGTTTTATATTGTTTTATATAGTTTTATATAGTTTTATATAATTTTATATACTTTTTTATAGTTTTGGTAGTTTTATATAGTTTTATATAGATTTATATAGGTTTATATAGTTTTGTTAGTTTTATATCGTTTTATATAATTTTATATAGTTTTACATAATTTTACATAGTGTTATATAGTTTTATAGAGTTTTATATAGTTTTATATAGTTTTGTTAGTTTTATATTGTTTTATGTAGTTTTATATAGTTTTATATAGTATTATATAGTTTTAGATAGTTTTATCAGATTTATATACTTCTATATAATTTAATACAGTTTTATATTGTTTTATATAGTTTTATATAGTTTTATATTGTTTTATATAGCTTCATATAGTTTTATATAGCATTATATAGTTTTATATAGTTTTATATAGCTTTATATATATTTGTATAGTTTTACATAGTTTTATATAGTTTTATATAGTTTTATATTGTTTTATATAGTTTTATATAGTTTTATATAATTTTATATACTTTTTTATAGTTTTGGTAGTTTTATATAGTTTTATATAGATTTATATAGGTTTATATAGTTTTGTTAGTTTTATATCGTTTTATATAATTTTATATAGTTTTACATAATTTTACATAGTGTTATATAGTTTTATAGAGTTTTATATAGTTTTATATAGTTTTGTTAGTTTTATATTGTTTTATGTAGTTTTATATAATTTTATACACTTTAATATTGTTTAATATTGTTTTATATTGTTTTATATAGCTTCATATAGTTTTATATAGCTTTATATAGTTTTATATAGTTTTATATAGCTTTGTATAGTTTCATATAGTTTTATATAGTTTTCTACAGTTTTATATAGTTTTATACAGTTTTATAATGTTTTATACAGTTTTATATTGTTTTATATAGTTTTATATAGTTTTATATAGTTTTATATAGTTTTATACAGTTTTATACAGTTTTATACAGTTTTACATTGTTTTATATAGTTTTATATAGTTTTATATTGTTTTATATAGCTTCATATAGTTTTATATAGCGTTATATAGTTTTATATAGTTTTATATAGTTTTATACAGTTTTATATTGATTTATACAGTAATATAATGTTTCATATAGTTTTATATAGTTCTATATAGTTTTACATAGTTTTATATAGTTTTATATAGTTTTGTTAGTTTTATATAGTTTTATATAGTTTTATATAGTTTTATACAGTTTTGTCCAGATTTATACAGTTTTATATAGTTTTATACAGTTTTATATAGTTTTTTATAGTTTTATATAGTTTTGTTAGTTTAATATAGTTTCATATAGTTTTATATAGTTTTATACAGTTTTATATAGTTTTGTATAGTTTTGTTAGTTTTATATAGTATTATACAGTTTTATATTGTTTTATATAGTTTCATATAGTTTTATATTGTTTTATATAGCTTCATATAGTTTTATATAGCATTATATAGTTTTATATAGTTTTATATAGCTTTATATAGTTTTGTATAGTTTTACATAGTTTTATATAGTTTTATACAGTTTTATACAGTTTTATACAGTTTTATACAGTTTTATATAGTTTATATAGTTTTATACAGTTTCAGACCGTTTTATATAGATTTATGTAGTTTTATATAGTCCTCTTAGCGTTATATAGTTTTATATAGTTTTATATAGTTTTATACAGTTTTATATAGTTTTACATAGTTTTGTTAGTTTTATATCCTTTTATATTGTTTTATATAGTTTAATATAGTTTTATATACTTTTACATAGTTTTATAGAGTTTTATATAGTTTTGTTAGTTTTATATAGTTTTATATAGTTTTATATAGTACGATATAGTTTTATATACTGTTATTAGTTTTATATAGATTTATATAGGTTCATATAGTTTTATAGAGTTATATATAGTTTTATATAGTTTTGATAGTTTTATATTGTTTTATATAGTTTTATATAGTTTTATATAGTTTTATATTGTTTTATATAGTTTTATATAGTTTTATATAATTTTATATACTTTTTTATAGTTTTGGTAGTTTTATATAGTTTTATATAGATTTATATAGGTTTATATAGTTTTGTTAGTTTTATATCGTTTTATATAATTTTATATAGTTTTACATAATTTTACATAGTGTTATATAGTTTTATAGAGTTTTATATAGTTTTATATAGTTTTGTTAGTTTTATATTGTTTTATGTAGTTTTATATAGTTTTATATAGTATTATATAGTTTTAGATAGTTTTATCAGATTTATATACTTCTATATAATTTAATACAGTTTTATATTGTTTTATATAGTTTTATATAGTTTTATATTGTTTTATATAGCTTCATATAGTTTTATATAGCATTATATAGTTTTATATAGTTTTATATAGCTTTATATATATTTGTATAGTTTTACATAGTTTTATATAGTTTTATATAGTTTTATATTGTTTTATATAGTTTTATATAGTTTTATATAATTTTATATACTTTTTTATAGTTTTGGTAGTTTTATATAGTTTTATATAGATTTATATAGGTTTATATAGTTTTGTTAGTTTTATATCGTTCTATATAATTTTATATAGTTTTACATAATTTTACATAGTGTTATATAGTTTTATAGAGTTTTATATAGTTTTATATAGTTTTGTTAGTTTTATATTGTTTTATGTAGTTTTATATAGTTTTATATAGTATTATATAGTTTTAGATAGTTTTATCAGATTTATATACTTCTATATAATTTAATACAGTTTTATATTGTTTTATATAGTTTTATATAGTTTTATATTGTTTTATATAGCTTCATATAGTTTTATATAGCATTATATAGTTTTATATAGTTTTATATAGTTTTATACAGTTTTATATTGATTTATACAGTAATATAATGTTTCATATAGTTTTATATAGTTCTATATAGTTTTACATAGTTTAATATAGTTTTATATAGTTTTGTTAGTTTTATATAGTTTTATATAGTTTTATATAGTTTTGTTAGTTTTATATAGTTTTATATAGTTTTATATAGTTTTATACAGTTTTGTCCAGATTTATACAGTTTTATATAGTTTTATACAGTTTTATATAGTTTTTTATAGTTTTATATAGTTTTGTTAGTTTAATATAGTTTCATATAGTTTTATATAGTTTTATACAGTTTTATATAGTTTTGTATAGTTTTGTTAGTTTTATATAGTATAAATACAGTTTTATATTGTTTTATATAGTTTCATATAGTTTTATATTGTTTTATATAGCTTCATATAGTTTTATATAGCATTATATAGTTTTATATAGTTTTATATAGCTTTATATAGTTTTGTATAGTTTTACATAGTTTTATATAGTTTTATACAGTTTTATACAGTTTTATACAGTTTTATATAGTTTATATAGTTTTATACAGTTTTATATAGTTTTATATAGTTTTATATAGTACAATATAGTTTTATATAGTTTTATAGAGTTTCAGACCGTTTTATATAGATTTATATAGAATTATATGGTTTTATTAGCGTTATATAGTTTTATATTGTTTTATATAGTTTTATATTGTTTTATATAGCTTCATATAGTTTTATATAGCATTATATAGTTTCATATAGTTTTATATAGTTTTCTACAGTTTTATATAGTTTTATACAGTTTTATATTGTTTTATATAGTTTTAAATCGTTTTATATAGTTTAAAAATAGTCTTATACAGTTTTATATAGTTTGTATAGTTTTATACAGTTTCAGACCGTTTTATATAGATTTATATAGTTTTATATAGTTTTATTAGCGTTATATAATTTTATATATTTTTTTTTATACGGTTTTATATAGGTTTATATAGTTTTGTTAGTTTTATATAGTTTTATATAGTTTTATATAGTACTATATAGTTTTATATACTTTTATTAGTTTTATATAGATTTATATAGGTTTATATAGTTTTATAGAGTTATATATAGTATTGTATAGTTTTGATAGTTTTATATTGTTTTATATAGTTTTATATAGTTTTATATAGTTTTATATTGTTTTATACAGCTTCATATAGTTTTATATAGCATTATATAATTTTATACAGTTTTATATTGTTTAATATAGTTTTATATTGTTTTATATAGCTTCATATAGTTTTATATAGCTTTATATAGTTTTATATAGTTTTGGTAGTTTTATATAGTTTTATATAGTTTTACATACTTTTATAAAGTTCTACATAGTTTTGTTAGTTTTATATAGTTTTATATTGTTTTATATAGTTTTATACAGTTTTATATAGTTTTATATAGTTTTGTTAGTTTTATATAGTTTTATATAGTTTTGTTAGTTTTATATCGTTTTATATAGGTTTATATAGTTTTACATAGTTTTATAGAGTTTTATATAGTTTTGTTAGTTTTGTATAGTTTTATATAATTTTATATAGTTTTATTTGCGTTATATAGTTTTATATAGTTTTATATAGTTTTATATAGTTTTATATAGTTTTATATAGTTTTATATAGTTTTGTTAGTTTTACATAGTTTTAAATAGTTTTATATAGTACTATATAGTTTTATATACTTTTATTAGTTTTATATAGTTTTATATAGTTTTACATAGTTTTACATAGTGTTATATAGTTTTATAGAGTTTTATATAGTTTTATATAGTTTTATATAGTTTTATATAGTTTTGTTAGTTTTATATAGTTTTATATAGTTTTATATAGTTTTATATAGTTTTATATAGTTTTATATAGTTTTATATAGTCTTACATAGTTTTATATAGTTTTATACAATTTTATTATTTTTATATAGTTTTAAATAGTTTTATATAGTTTTATATAGTTTTATATAGATTTATATAGTTTTGTATAGTTTTATTAGCGTTATATAGTCTTAAATAGTTTTATATAGTTTTATATAATTTTATATAGCTTCATACAATTTTATATAGTTTTACTTGGTTTATATAGTTTTATAAAGTTTTAAATAGATTTATATAGTTCTATATACTTTTATATAGCCTTATATAGTTTTATTTAGTTTTAATAGTTTTATACAGTTTTCCAGTTTTATACAGTTTTATACAGTTTAATATAGTTTTACATAGTAATATATAGATTTATATAGTTCAATATAGTTTTATATAATTTTATATAGTTTTGTATAGTTTTACATAGTTATATATAGTTTTATATAGTTTGTTAGTTTTATATAGTTTTATATAGTTTTGGACAGTTTTATTAGTTGTTTATTGTTTTATATAGGGTTGTATAGTTTTATACAGTTTTATATAGTTTTATATTGTTTTATATGCTATTGTATAATTTTATATAGTTTTATTAGTTTTATGTAGTTCTATATAGTTTTATACATTTTTATACTGTTTTATATAGTTTTATATTGTTTTATATAGCTTTATATAGTTTTACAGTTTCATATAGTTTTATACAGTTTTATTCAGTTTTGTTAGTTTTATATAGTTTTGTTAGCTTTATATAGTTTTATATAGTTTTGTTAGCTTTATATATTTTTATATAGTTTTATATAATAATATATAGTTTTATATAGTTTTATATAGTTTTACATAGCTTTACATAGTGTTATATAGTTTTATAGAGTTTTATATAGATTTATATAGTTTTATATAGCTTTACATAGTCTTCCTTAGATTTGTTTAGGTTTACATAGTTCTATATAGCTTCATTTAATTTTATACAGTTTTACTATGTTTCTATAGTTTTATATAGCTTTATATAGTTTTGTATAACTTCATATAGTTTTATTAGTTTCATATAGTTTTATATAGCATTATATAGTTTAATATAGTTTTATATAGCTTTATATAGTTTTGTATAGTTTTACACAGTTTTATATAGTATTATACAGTTTTATACAGTTTTATATAGTTTATATAGTTTTACACAGTTTCAGACCGTTTTATATAGATTTATATAGTTTTATACAGTTTTATATAGTTTTATATTGTACTATATAGTTTTATATAGTTTTATTAGTTTTATATAGTTTTATATTGTACTATATAGTTTTATATAGTTTTATTAGTTTTATATAGTTTTATATAGGTTTATATAGTTTTGTTAGTTTTATATCATTTTATATAGGTTTATATAGTTTTACATAGTTTTATATAGATTTATATAGTTTTATATAGTTTTGTATAGTTTTATATAGATTTATATAGTTTTATATAGTTTTATTATTTTCATTAAGTTTTATATAATTTTATATCGTTTTATTATTTTTATATAGTTTTACATAGTTTTATATAGATTTATATAGTTTTATATGGTTATGTATAGTTCTATATTGTTTTATTAGGTTTACATAGTTTTATATAGTTTGATATTGCTTCATATAATTTTTGACGGTTATACTAAGTTTATATAGTTTTATATTGTTTTGCATAGTTTCATATAGGTTTACTAGCTTTACATAGTTTTATATAGATTTATATAGTTTTATATAGTGTTGTATAGTTTCATACAGTTCTATTAGTTTTACATAGTTTTATATAGCTTTATATAGTTTTATATAGTTTTATATAGTTTTATATAGTTTTGTATAGTTTTATATAGTTTAATATTGTTTTGTATAGTTTCGCATAGTTTTATATAGTTTTATACAGTTTTATATAGTTTTATATAGGTTTATGTAGTTTTATGAAGTTTTATTAGTTTTTTACAGTTTCACATAGTTTTATATACTTTTATATAGTTTTATATACTTTTATATAGTTTTATATAGTTTTATATTGTTCTATATAGGTTTACATTGTTTTATATAGATTTATATAATTTTATATAGTTTTATATAGTTTTTTTAGTTTTATATAGTTTTATATAGTTTTATATAGTTTTCCTTAGTTTTATGTAGATTGATATTGTTTTATGTAGTTTTATATAGTTTTATATAGATCGATATTGTTTGATGTAGTTTTACAAAGTTTCATATAGACTGATATTGTTTTTTCTTGGTTTATATAGTTTTGCATAGTTTTATATAGTTTTACATAGTTTTATGTAGATTTATACAGATTGATATAGTTTCATACAGTTTTATTAGTTTGACATAGTCTTATAAGGATTTATATAGTGTTATATAGTTTTACACAGTTTCATATAGATTTATATAGATTTATACTGTTTTATATAGTTTGATTTAGTTTTATATGGTTTTATATAGTTTTATTAGGTTTATATAGTTTTATATACCTTCATATAACATTATATAGTTTTACTAGGTTTATACAGTTTTATATAGGTTAATATAGTTTTAATAGATTTATATAGTTTTATATCATTTTATGTAGCTTTATATAATTCTAGTAATATTATATAGTTTTATTAGTTTTATATAGTTTTATATAGTTTTATACAGTTTTATATAGTTTTATATAGTTTTATATAGCTTCATATAATTTTATATAGCTTTACTAGGTTTATATAGTCTTATATACTTTTATATAGTGTAATATAGATTTATGTATTTTTATATAGTTTTATGTAGTTTTATATCGTTTTATTAGGTTTACATAGTTTTAAATAGTTTTACATAGTTTTACATAGTTTTATATAATTTTATATAGTTTTGTGTAGTATTATATAGGTTTATATAGTTTGATACAGTTTTATATAGTTTTCTATAGTATTATGTATTTTTATATAGTTTTATTGGTTTTATATAGTTTTACATAGTTTTATATAGTTTCATATAGTTTTATATAGCTTAATATAATTTTATATAGTTTTACTAGGTTTACATAGTTTTACATAGTTTTATATAGATTTATATAGTTTTATATAATTTTATATAGTTTTATGTAGTTTTATATAATTTTATATAGTTTTATTTGTTTTATACAGTTTTATATAGTTTTACACAGTTTTCCTTAGCTTTATGTAGATTTAAATAGTTTTACATAGTTTTACATAGTTTTATATAGTTTTACATAGCTTTATATAGATTTATATAATTTTATATAGTTTTACTAGTTTTATATAGTTTTGTATAGTTTCATATAGTTTTATTAGTTTTACATAGTTTTATATCGTTTTATTCGTTTTATATAGGTTTACATAGTTTTATATAGTTTTATATACTCTTATATAGTTTCATATTGTTTTATATAGTTTCATATAGTTTTATATAGTTTTACATAGCTTTATATAGATTTATATAGTTTAATATAGTTTTACATAGTTTTACATAGTTTTACAAAGTTTTATATAGATTTATTATTTTTGTATAGTTTTATATAGTTTTATGTAGTCCTTTATAGTTTCATTAGTTTTCCTTAGGTTTATGTAGATTTATATAGTTTTATATAGTTTTATATAGTTTTATATTGTTTTATATAATTTTATATAGTTTTATACAGTTTTATATAGTTTTATATAGTTTTATATAGTTTTATATAGTTTTATATAGTTGTATATAGTTGCATATAGTTTTACATAGTTTTACGTAGCTTTATATAGGTTTACATAGCTTTATATAGCTTTATATAGTTTTATATAGCTTCATATAATTTTATATAGTTTTACTAGGTTTATATAGTTTTATATAGTCTTATATAGTTCCGTATAGTTTTATATAGTTTTATTAGTATTACATAGTTTTATATAGATTTGTATAGTTTTATATAGTTTTATATAGTTTTATATAGTTTTATATAGTTTTATTAGTTTTACCCAGTTTTATATAGTTTCATATAGTTTTATATTGTTTTATATAGTTTTATATAGTTTTATATAGTTTTATATAGTGTTATATAGTTTTCTATCGCTTTTTATATTTTTATATAGTTTTATATGGTATTATATAGTTTTATATAGTATTATATAGTTTTATATAGTTTTATATAGTTTTGTTAGTTTTGTACAGTTTTATATAGTTTTATATAGTTCTATAGAGTTTTATATAGGTTTGTATAGTTTTGTTAGTTTTATATATTTTTATATAGTATTATATGGTTTTATATAGTTTTATACAGTTTTATGTAGATTTATACAGTTTTATATGGTTTTATATAGTTTTATATAGCTTTATATAGTTTTATATAGCTTTATATAGTTTTATTTATTTTTACACAGTTTTATACAATTTTATATAGTTTTATACAGTTTTATAATGTTTTATATAGTTTTATATTGTTTTATATAGTTTTATATAGTTTTATATAGTTTTATATAGGTTTATACAGTTTTATATAGTTTTATAGAGTTTCATATAGTTTTATATAGTTTTATATAGTTTTATATAGTTTTATATAGTTTTGATAGTTTTATATAGTTTTATATAGTTTTATATAGTTTTATATAGTTTTATATAGTTTTATATAATTTTATTAGTTTTATATGGTTTTATATAGTGTTATATAGCTTTATATAGTTTTATTTAGCTTTATATAGTTTTATACAGTTTTATACAGTTTTTTATAGTTTTATACAGTTTTACAATGTTTTATATAGTTTTATATTGTTTTATATAGTTTTATATAGTTTTATATAGATCTATACAGTTTTATATGGTTTTATTTAGTTTTACTAGTTTTATTAGTTTTATTATAGCTTTATATAGTTTTATATAGTTTTATTAGTTTTACATAGTTTTTTATAGTTTTATATAGTTTTATACGGTTTTATATAGTTTTATATAGTTTTGTTAGTTTTTCATAGTTTTATATAGTGTTATATACTTTTATAGAGTTTCCTATAGTTTTGTATAGTTTTATATAGTTTTATATGGTTTTATATAGTTTTATATAGTTTTGTTAGTTTTATAAAGTTTTATATAGTTTTATATAGTTTTATTAGTTTTATATAGTTTTATATAGTTTTATATAGTTTTATATAATTTTATATAGTTTTATACAGTTTTATACAGTTTTATATAGTTTGATATTGTTCTATAGAGTTTTATATAGGTTTATGTAGTTTTGTTACTTTTATATAGTTTTGTTAGTTTTATATAGTTTTATATAGTTGTATATAGTTTTATATAGTTTTATATACTTTTATTAGTTTTATATAGTTTTATATAGTTTTACATAGTTTTATTAGTTTTATATAGCTTTATACAGTTTTATATAGTTTTATATATATTTTTGGATAGTTTTATATAGTTTTATATAGTTTTATAGAGTTTTATATAGTTTTGTTAGTTTTATATAGTTATATATAGTTTTTTATATAGTATTATATAGTTTTATATAGTTTTATTAGTTTTATCAGTTTTATGTTGTTTTATATAGTTTTATATAGATTTGTATAGTTTTGTATAGT
>NW_027475325.1:0-75673 GCF_051020985.1 Nomia melanderi | reverse complement strand
AGTTTTGTTAGTTTTATATATTTTTATATAGTTTTATATAGTTTTATATATTTATTTATAGTTTTATATAGTTTTATATGTTTTGTATAGTTTTAAAGAGTTTTATATAGTTTTGTATAGTTTTCTTAGTTTTATATGGTTTATATAGTTTTATATAGTTTTCTTAGTTTTATATAGTTTTATATAGTTATATATAGTTTTATATAGTTTTGACAGTTTTATATTGTTTTATATAGTTTTCTTAGTTTTATATATTTTTATATAGTTTTATATAGATTTATGTAGTTTTATATAGTTTTAAAGAGCTTTATATAGTTTTATATAGTTTTATAGAGCTTTATAAAGTTTTATATAGTTTTATATAGTTTCATAGAGTTTTATATACTTTAAATAGTTTTATGTTGTTTTATAGGGCTTTATATAGTTTTGTATAGTTTTCTAAGTTTTATATAGTATTATATAGTTTTATAGAGCTTTATATAGTTTTATATAGTTATATATAGTTTTATAGAGTTTTATAAAGTTTTATATAGTTTTGTTAGTTTTATATATTTTTATATAGTTTTATATAGTTTTATATATTTTTATATAGTTTTATATAGTTTTATATGTTTTATATAGTTTTATAGAGTTTTATATAGTTTTGTATAGTTTTCTTAGTATTATATGGTTTTTATATAGTTTTATATAGTTTTCTTAGTTTTATATAGTTTTATATAGTTATATATAGTTTTATTTAGTTTTGTTAGTTTTATATATTTTTATATAGTTTTATATTGTTTTATATAGTCTTATATAGTTTATATAGTTTTGTTAGTTTTATTTATTTTTATATAGATTTATATACTTTTATATAGTTTTCTTAGTTTTATATAGTTTTATATATTTATATATAGTTTTATATAGTTTTGATATTTTTATATTGTTTTATATAGTTTTATATAGTTTTATATAGTTTTATATAGATTTATATAGTTTTATATAGTTTTATAAAGCTTTATATAGTTTTATTAGTTTTATATAGTTTTATATAGTTTTATATAGTTTTATGTAGTTTTATATAGTTTCGTATAGTTTTATATAGTTTCATATCGTTTTGCAATCTTTTGTATTGATTTATTTGTTTCATATAGTTTTATATAGTTCTATATAATTTTATATAGTTTTATATTGCATTACATAGTTTTCTATTGTTTTATATAGTTTTACATAGTTTTATACAGTTTTAAATAGTTTTATATGGTTCTACATAATTGTTTATAGTTCTATATATTTTTATATAGTTTCATATAGTTTTATATAGTTTTATATAGTTTTATATAGTTTTATATAGTTTTATATAGTTTTACATAGTTTTATATAGTTCTATATAGTATTATAGAGTTTCATATAGTATTATATAGTTTTATTTGTTTTATATAGTTTTATATAGTTTTGTTAGTTTTATATAGTTTTATATAGTTTTATATAGTTTTATATAGTTTTATATAGTTTTATATAGTTTTATATAGTTTTATATAGTTTTGTATAGTTTTGTATAGTTTCATATAGTTTTATTACCTTTACATAGTTTTATTTAGTTTTACATAGTTTTATATAGATTTATGTAGTTTTATACAGTTTTATATAGTTTTGTGTAGTTTTCTATAGTTACATATAGTTTTATTAGCTTTACACAGTTTTATATAGTTTTACATAGTTTTAAATAGTTTCATATAGTTTTATATAGTTTTATATAGTTTTATATAGTTTTATATAGTTTTATATAGTTTTATATAGTTCTATAGAGTTTTACATAGGTTTATATAGCTTTGTTATGTTTTCATAGTTTTATATAGTTTTATATAGTCTTATAGATCTTTATATAGTTTTATATAGTTTTATATAGTTTTATAGAGTTTTATAAAGTATTATATAGTTTTGTTAGTTTTATATATTTTTATATAGTTTTATATAGGTTTTTATAGTTTTATATAGTTTTATATAGTTGTATATAGTTTTATATGTTTTATATAGTTTTATATAGTTTTATATAGTTTTATATAGTTTTATATAGTGTTATATAGTTTTATATAGTTTTATTAGTTTTAAATCGTTTTATATAATTTTATATAGATTTATATAGTTTTATTAGTTTTATTGGTTAATTATAGTTTTATTAGTTTTATATAGATTTATGTAGTTTTATATAGTTTTATAGAGCTTTATATAGTTTTATATAGTTTTGTTAGTTTTATATAGTTTTATATAGTTTTATAGAGTTTTATATAGTTTTATAAAGTTTTATATAGTTTTGTTAGTTTGATATATTTTTATATAGTTTTATATAGTTTTATATAGTTTTATATAGTTCTATATAGTATTATAGAGTTTCATATAGTATTATATAGTTTTATTTGTTTTATATAGTTTTATATAGTTTTGTTAGTTTTATATAGTTTTATATAGTTTTATATAGTTTTATATAGTTTTATATAGTTTTATATAGTTTTATATAGTTTTATATAGTTTTGTATAGTTTTGTATAGTTTCATATAGTTTTATTACCTTTACATAGTTTTATATAGTTTTACATAGTTTTATATAGATTTATGTAGTTTTATACAGTTTTATATAGTTTTGTGTAGTTTTCTATAGTTACATATAGTTTTATTAGCTTTACACAGTTTTATATAGTTTTACATAGTTTTATATAGTTTTATATAGTTTTATATAGTTTTATATAGTTTTATATAGTTTTATATAGTTTTATATAGTTTTATATAGTTCTATAGAGTTTTACATAGGTTTATATAGCTTTGTTATGTTTTCATAGTTTTATATAGTTTTATATAGTCTTATAGATCTTTATATAGTTTTATATAGTTTTATATAGTTTTATAGAGTTTTATAAAGTTTTATATAGTTTTGTTAGTTTTATATATTTTTATATAGTTTTATATAGGTTTTTATAGTTTTATATAGTTTTATATAGTTGTATATAGTTTTATATGTTTTATATAGTTTTATATAGTTTTATATAGTTTTATATAGTTTTATATAGTGTTATATAGTTTTATATAGTTTTATTAGTTTTAAATCGTTTTATATAATTTTATATAGATTTATATAGTTTTATTAGTTTTATTGGTTAATTATAGTTTTATTAGTTTTATATAGATTTATGTAGTTTTATATAGTTTTATAGAGCTTTATATAGTTTTATATAGTTTTGTTAGTTTTATATAGTTTTATATAGTTTTATAGAGTTTTATATAGTTTTATAAAGTTTTATATAGTTTTGTTGGTTTGATATATTTTTATATAGTTTTATATAGTTTTATATAGTTTTATATAATTCTATATAGTATTATAGAGTTTCATATAGTATTATATAGTTTTATTTGTTTTATATAGTTTTATATAGTTTTGTTAGTTTTATATAGTTTTATATAGTTTTATATAGTTTTATATAGTTTTATATAGTTTTATATAGTTTTATATAGTTTTATATAGTTTTGTATAGTTTTGTATAGTTTCATATAGTTTTATTACCTTTACATAGTTTTATATAGTTTTACATAGTTTTATATAGATTTATGTAGTTTTATACAGTTTTATATAGTTTTGTGTAGTTTTCTATAGTTACATATAGTTTTATTAGCTTTACACAGTTTTATATAGTTTTACATAGTTTTATATAGTTTTATATAGTTTTATATAGTTTTATATAGTTTTATATAGTTTTATATAGTTTTATATAGTTTTATATAGTTCTATAGAGTTTTACATAGGTTTATATAGCTTTGTTATGTTTTCATAGTTTTATATAGTTTTATATAGTCTTATAGATCTTTATATAGTTTTATATAGTTTTATATAGTTTTATAGAGTTTTATAAAGTTTTATATAGTTTTGTTAGTTTTATATATTTTTATATAGTTTTATATAGGTTTTTATAGTTTTATATAGTTTTATATAGTTGTATATAGTTTTATATGTTTTATATAGTTTTATATAGTTTTATATAGTTTTATATAGTTTTATATAGTGTTATATAGTTTTATATAGTTTTATTAGTTTTAAATCGTTTTATATAATTTTATATAGATTTATATAGTTTTATTAGTTTTATTGGTTAATTATAGTTTTATTAGTTTTATATAGATTTATGTAGTTTTATATAGTTTTATAGAGCTTTATATAGTTTTATATAGTTTTGTTAGTTTTATATAGTTTTATATAGTTTTATATAGTTTTATAGAGTTTTATATAGTTTTATAAAGTTTTATATAGTTTTGTTAGTTTGATATATTTTTATATAATTTTATATAGTTTTATATAGTTTTATATAGTTCTATATAGTATTATAGAGTTTCATATAGTATTATATAGTTTTATTTGTTTTATATAGTTTTATATAGTTTTGTTAGTTTTATATAGTTTTATATAGTTTTATATAGTTTTATATAGTTTTATATAGTTTTCTATATTTTTATATAGTTTGATATAGTTTTACACAGTTTTATTTAGTCCTATTAGTTTTGTATATTTGTATTACTTTTGTATAGTTTTATATAATTTTATATAGTAAGAAAGCCCTGGCGCATAAGTGAGTTATGCAGGCAAGATCTCGGAGCATCAGCGGCAGAGAAAATCTCAGTTACACGGTACCGCACACTCAGCGGTACTTCTTGTCAAAAATCGAGCATGAATCTGCTGATATCTCGGGAGTTATATGAAATAGTAAGATAAATCAAGCTGCATTTTCTGTTGGAGGACCTGGCGCATTAATGTGTGCAGCAGGAACGACCTCAGACCACCAGCTGCCTCGAAAACCACGAACTCAGGGGGCCGGACACTGAGGGTCTGGGTAAAATCCAATATATATCTGGTGATATCTCGGGTGCTATTAGAGATAGCGCAATAAATCAAAGTGCATTGTCTGTAGGAGGCACTGGCGAATGAATCTGTGCAGCGGGAACGTCCTCGGACCACCAGGGACAGAGAAAACCACCGTCTCATGGGGCCGGACAGTCAGGGTCGGGGAAATATCCAACATATATATCTGGTGATATCTCGGGTGCTATTAGAGATAGTGCGATAAATTAAAGTGCATTGTCTGTAGGAGGCCCTTGCGCATGAATCTGTACAGCAGGAGCGACTTCGGACCACCAGGGGCCGAGAAAATTAAAGATTTTCGATATCCGTCACCCAAGGTCAGGGAAAAATCCAGCATATATCTGGTCATATCTCGGGTGCTATTAGAGATAGCGCAATAAATCAAAGTGCATTGTCTGTAGGAGGCCCTGGCGCATGAATCTGGGCAGCAGGAACGACTTCGGACCACCAGGGGCAGAGGAAATTAAAGATTTTCGATATCCGTCACCCAAGGTCATGTAAAAATCCAGCATATATCTGGTGATATCTCCGGTGCTATTACAGATAGCGCGATAAATCAAAGGGCATTGTCTGCAGGAGGCCCTGGCCCATGAATCTGTGCAGCGGGATCGACCTCGGACCACCAGGGGCCGAGAGAACCTCCGACACGGGGCCGGACACTCAGGGTCAGGGAAAAATCCCACATATATCTGGTGATATCTCGGGTGCTATTAGAGATGGCGCAATAAATCAAAGTGCATTGTCTGTAGGAGGCCCTGGCGCATGAATCGGTGCAGCAGGAACGACCTCGGACCAACAGGGGCCGAGGAAATTACAGATTTTCGGTATCCGTCACCCAAGGTCATGTAAAAATTCAGCATATATTTGGTGATATCTCGGGTGCTATTGCAGATAGCGCGATAAATCAAAGTGCATTGTCTGCATGAAGCCCTGGCGCATGAATCTGTGCAGCGGGAACGACCTCGGACCACCATGGGCCGAGAAAACCACCGACTCATGGGACCGGACACTTAGGGTCTGGGAAAAATCCAATATATATCTGGTGATATCTCGGGTGCTATTAGAGATAGCGCAATAATCCATAGTGAATTAGCTGCAGCAGGCCCCGGCGCATGAATCTGTGCAGCGGGAATGATCTCGGACCACCAGGAGCCGAGAAAATTACAGATTTTCTGTATCCGTCACTCAAGGTCATGTAAAAATCCAGCATATATCTGGTGATATCTCGGGTGCTATTAGAGGTAGCGCAATAAATCAAGGTGCAGGGTCTGCAGGTGGTCCTGGCGCATGAATCTGTGCAGCGGGATCGACCTCGGACCACCAGGGGCCGAGAAAACCACCGACACATGTGGGCGGACACTCACGGTCAGGGAAAAATCCAATATATATCTGGTGGTTTCTCGGGTGCTATTAGAGATAGCGCGATAAATCAAAGTGCGTTGTCTACAGGTGGCCCTGGCGCATGAATTTGTGCAGCGGCAACTACCTCGGACTACCAGGGGCCGAGAAAATTACAGATTTTCGGTATCCGTCACTCAAGGTCATGCAAAAATGCAGCATGTATCTGGTCATATCTCGGGTGCTATTAGAGAAAGCGCGATAAATCAAAGGGCATTGTCTGTAGGAGGCCCTGGCGCATGAATCTATGCAGTGGCAACAACCTCGGACTACCAGGGGCCGACAAAACCACCGACCCCTGGGGACGGACACTCAAGGTCAAGGAAAAATCCAATATATAACCGGTGATATCTCGGGTGCTATTACAGATAGCGCGATAAATCAAAGTGCATTGTCTGCAGGAGGCCCTGGCGCATGAATCTGTTCAGCTGGAACGACCACGGACCACCAGGGGCCGAGAAAATTACAAATTTTCGGTATCCGTCACCCATGGTTATGTAAAAATCCAGCATATATCTGGTGATATCTCGGGTGCTATCAGAGATAGCGCAACAAACCAAAGTGCATTTTCTGCAGGGGGCCCTGGCGCATGAATCTGTGCAGCGGGAACGACCTCGGACCACCAGGAGCCGAGAAAACCACCGAATCATGGGGCCGGACACTCAGGGTCAGGGAAAAATCCCATATATATCTGGTGATATCTCGGCTGCTATTACAGATAGCGCGATAAATCAAAATGCATTGTCTGCAGGAGGCCCTGGCGCATGAATCTGTGCAGCGGGAACGACCTCGGACCACCAGGGACCCAGAAAATGACAGATTTTCGGTATCCGTCACCCAAGGTCATGTAAAAATCCAGCATGTATCTGGTGATATCTCGGGTGCTATCGGTGCAGCGGGAACGACCTCGCACTACCAGGCGCTGAGAAAACCACCGTCTCATGGGGCCGGACACTCAGGGTCAGGGAAAAATCCAATAAATATCTGGTGATATCTCGGGTGCTATTAGAGATAGCGCGATAAATCAGAATGCATTGTCTGCGGGAAGACCTGCCGCATGAATCTCTGCAGCGGGAAGGACCTCGGACAACCTGGGGCCGAGAAAACCACCGCCTCATGGGGCCGGACACTCAGGGTCAGGGAAAAATCCAATATATATCTGGTGATATCTCTGGTGCTATTACAGATAGCGCGATAAATCAAAGTGCATTGTCTGCAGGAAGCCCTGGCGCATGAGTCTGTGCAGGGGGAACGACCTCGGACAACCAGGGGCCGAGAAAACCACCGTCTCATGGGGCAGGACACTCAGGGTCAGGGAAAAATCCAATATATATCTGGTGATATCTCTGGTGCTATTACAGATAGCGCGATAAATCAAAGTGCATTGTCTGCAGGAAGCCCTGGCGCATGAATCTGTGCAGCGGGAACGACCTCGGACCACCAGGGCCGAGAAAACCACCGACACATTGGGCCGGACACCCAAGGTCATGTAAAAATCCTGGATGTATCTGATGATATCTCGGGTGCTATTAGAGAAAGCGCAATAAATCAAAGTGCATTGTCGGCAGGAGGCCCTGGCGCATGAATCTGTGCAGCAGGAACGACCTCGGACCACGAGGGGCCGAGAAAACCACCGACACACGGGGCCGAGAAAACCACCGACACACGGGGCCGGACACTCAGGGTCAGGGAAAAATACAATTTATATCTGGTGATATCTCGGGTGCTATTAGAGATAGCGCAATAAACCAAAGTGAATTATCTGCAGGAGGCCCTGGCGCATTAATCTGTGCAGCAGGAACCACCTCGGACCACCAGGGGCCGAGAAAACCACCGACACATGGGGCCGGACTGTCAGGTTCAGTGCAATATCCAATGTATATCTGGTGATATCCCGGGTGCTATTACAGATAGCGCAATGAATCAAAGTCCATTGTCTGCAGGAAGCCCGGGCGCATGAACCCGTGCAGCGGGAATGACATCGGGCAACCATGGACCGAGAAAACCACCGACACATGGGGCCGGACTGTCAGGGTCAGGGAAAGATCCAATATATATCTGGTTGATATATCGGGTTCTATTACAGATAGCGCGATAAATCAAAGTGCATTGTCTGCAGGAGGCCCTGGCGCATGAATCTTGGCAGCAGAAACGACCTCGGACAACCAGGGACAGAGAAAATCACCGACACATGGGGCCGAGAAAACCACCGACACACGGGGCCGGACACTCAGGGTCAGGGAAAAATCCAATTTATATCTGGTGATATCTCGGGTGCTATTAGAGATAGCGCAATAAACCAAAGTGAATTATCTGCAGGAGGCCCTGGCGCATTAATCTGTGCAGCAGGAACCACCTCGGACCACCAGGGGCCGAGAAAACCACCGACACATGGAGCCGGACACCCAAGTTTATGTAAAATTCCAGGATGTATCTGATGATATCTCGGGTGTTATTAGAGACAGAGCAATAAAACAAAGTGACTTATCTGCAGGAGGCCCTGGCGCATGAATCTGTGCAGCGGGAACGATCTCGGACCACCAGGGGCCGAGAAAACCACCGTCTCATGGGGCCGGACACTCAGGGTCAGGGGAAAATCCAATATATATCTGGTGATATCACGGGTGCTATTAGAGATAGCGCAATAAACCAAAGTGAATTATCTGCAGGAGGCCCTGGCGCATGAATCTGGACAGCGGGAACGACCTCAGACCAGCAGGGGCCGAGAAAACCATCGTCTCATTGGGCCGGACACTCAGGATCAGGGGAAAATCCAATATATATCTGGTGATATCTCGGGTGCTATTAGAGATAGCGCAATAAATCAAAGTGCATTGTCTGTAGGAGGCACTGGCGAATGAATCTGTGCAGCGGGAACGTCCTCGGACCACCAGGGACAGAGAAAACCACCGTCTCATGGGGCCGGACAGTCAGGGTCGGGGAAATATCCAACATATATATCTGGTGATATCTCGGGTGCTATTAGAGATAGTGCGATAAATTAAAGTGCATTGTCTGTAGGAGGCCCTTGCGCATGAATCTGTACAGCAGGAGCGACTTCGGACCACCAGGGGCCGAGAAAATTAAAGATTTTCGATATCCGTCACCCAAGGTCAGGGAAAAATCCAGCATATATCTGGTCATATCTCGGGTGCTATTAGAGATAGCGCAATAAATCAAAGTGCATTGTCTGTAGGAGGCCCTGGCGCATGAATCTGGGCAGCAGGAACGACTTCGGACCACCAGGGGCAGAGGAAATTAAAGATTTTCGATATCCGTCACCCAAGGTCATGTAAAAATCCAGCATATATCTGGTGATATCTCCGGTGCTATTACAGATAGCGCGATAAATCAAAGGGCATTGTCTGCAGGAGGCCCTGGCCCATGAATCTGTGCAGCGGGATCGACCTCGGACCACCAGGGGCCGAGAGAACCTCCGACACGGGGCCGGACACTCAGGGTCAGGGAAAAATCCCACATATATCTGGTGATATCTCGGGTGCTATTAGAGATGGCGCAATAAATCAAAGTGCATTGTCTGTAGGAGGCCCTGGCGCATGAATCTGGGCAGCAGGAACGACTTCGGACCACCAGGGGCAGAGGAATTTAAAGATTTTCGATATACGTCACCCAAGGTCATGTAAAAATCCAGCATATATCTGGTGATATCTCGGGTGCTATTACAGATAGCGCGATAAATCAAAGGGCAATGTCTGCAGGAGGCCCTGGCGCATGAATCTGTACAGCAGGATCGACCTCGGACCACCAGGGGCCGAGAGAACCTCCGACACGGGGCCGGACACTCAGGGTCAGGGAAAAATCCCGCATATATCTGGTGAAATCTCGGGTGCTATTAGAGATAGCGCAATGAACCAAAGTGCATTGTCTGCAGAAGGCCCTGGCGCATGAATCTGTGCAGCGGGATCAACCTCGGACTACCAGGGGCCGAGAAAACCACCGACACATGGGACCGGACACACAGGGTCAGGGAAATATCCAATATATATATGGTGATATCTCGGGTGCTATTAGAGATAGCGCGATAAATAAAAGTGCATTGTCTGTAGGAGGCCCTTGCGCATCAACCTGTGCAGCGGGAACGACCTTGGACCACCAGGGGCCGAGAAAACCACCGACACATGGGTCCGGACACCCAAGGTCGTGTAAAAATCCAGGATGTATCTGATGATATCTCGGGTGCTATTAGAGATAGTGCAATAAACCAAAGTGAATTATCTGCAGGAGGCCCTGGCGCATGAATCTGTGCAGCGGGAACGGCCTCCGACCACCAGGGGCCGACAAAACCACCGACACATGGGGCCGGACTGTCAGGGTCAGGGAATAGTCCAATATATATCTGGTGATATCTCGGTCGTTAATAGAGATAGCGGAATAAACCATAGTGCATTGTCTGCAGGAGGCCCTGACGCATGAATCTGTGCAGAGGGAACGGCCTCGGACAACCAGGGGCCGAGAAAACCACAGTCTCATGGGGCAGGACTGTCAGGGTCAGGGAAAAAACCAATATATATCTGGTGATGTCTCGGGTGCTATTAGAGATAGGGCAATAAATCAAAGTGCATTGTCTGCTGGAGGCCCTGGCGCATGAACCAGTGCAGCGGGAATGACCTCAGACCACCAGGGGCCGAGAAAACCACCGTCTCATGGGGCCGGACTGTCAGGGTCAGGGAAAAATCCAATATATATCTGGTGATATCTCGGGTGCTATTAGAGATAACGCAATTAAGCAAAGTGAATTATCTGCAGGAGGCCCTGGCGCATTAATCTGTGCAGCGGGAACGACATCGGACCACCAGGGCCCGCGAAAACCACCGTCTCATGGTGCCGGACACTCAGGGTCGGGGAAAAGTCCAATATATATCTGGTCATATCTCGGGTGCTATTAGAGAAAGCGGGGTAAATCAAACTGCATTCTCTGCGGGAGGCCCTACCGCATGAATCTGGGCAGCGGGATCGACCTCGGACCACCAGGGGCCGAGAAAACCAACGACACATGGGGCCGGACTGTCAGGTTCAGTGCAATATCCAATATATATCTGGTGATATCCCGGGTGCTATTACAGATAGCGCAATGAATCAAAGTCCATTGTCTGCAGGAAGCCCGGGCGCATGAACCCGTGCAGCGGGAATGACATCGGGCAACCATGGACCGAGAAAACCACCGGCACATGGGGCCGGACTGTCAGGGTCAGGGAAAGATCCAATATATATCTGGTTGATATATCGGGTTCTATTACAGATAGCGCGATAAATCAAAGTGCATTGTCTGCAGGAGGCCCTGGCGCATGAATCTTGGCAGCAGAAACGACCTCGGACAACCAGGGACAGAGAAAATCACCGACACATGGGGCCGGTCTGTGAGGGTCAGGGAAAAATCCAGCATATATCTGGTGATATCTGGGGTGCTATTAGAGATAGCGCAGTAAATCAAAGTGCATTGACCGTATGAGGCCATTGCGGATGAACCTGTGCCGCTGGAACGACCTCGGACCACCAGGGGTCGAGAAAACCACCGTCTCATGGGGCCGCACACTCAGGGACGGGGAAAAATCCAATGAATCTGGTGATATCTCGGGTGCTATTAGAGATAGCGCAATGAACCAAAGTGCATTGTCTGCAGGAGGCCCTGGCGAATGAATCTGTGCAGCGGGATCACCCTCGGACCACCAGGGGCCGAGAAAACCACCGACACATGGGTCCGGACACCCAAGGTCGTGTAAAAATCCAGGATGTATCTGATGATATCTCGGGTGCTATTAGAGATAGTGCAATAAACCAAAGTGAATTATCTGCAGGAGGCCCTGGCGCATGAATCTGTGCAGCGGGAACGGCCTCGGACCACCACGGTCCGAGAGAACCTCCGACACGGGGCCGGACACTCAGGGTCAGGGAAAAATCCCGCATATATCTGGTGATATCTCGGGTGCTATTAGAGATGGCGCAATAAATCAAAGTGTATTGTCGGCAGGAGGCCCTTGCGCATGAATCTGTGTAGCAGGAACGACCTCGGACCACGAGGGGCCGAGAAAACCACCGACACACGGGGCCGAGAAAACCACCGACACACGGGGCCGAGAAAACCACCGACACACGGGGCCGGACACTCAGGGTCAGTGAAAAATCCAATTTATATCTGGTGATATCTCGGGTGCTATTAGAGATAGCGCAATAAACCAAAGTGAATTATCTGCTGGAGGGCCTGGAGCATGAATCTGTGCAGCGGGAACGATCTCGGACCACCAGGGGCCGAGAAAACCACCGTCTCATGGGGCCGGACACTCAGGGTCAGGGAAAAATCCTATATATATCTGGTCATATCTCGGGTGCTATTACAGATAGCGCGATAAATCAAAGTGCATTGTCTCTAGGAGGCCCTGGCGCATGAATCTGTGCAGCGGGATCGACCTCGGACCACCAGGGGCCGAGAAAACAACCGACACATGGGGCCGGACACTCAGGGTCAGGGAAAAATCCAATATATATCTGGTAATATCTCGGGTGCTATTAGAGATAGCGCAATAACCAAAGTGACTTATCTGCAGGAGGCCCTAGCGTATGAATCTGTGCAGCGGGAACGATCTCGGTCCACCAGGGGCCGAGAAAACAATCATCTCATGGGGCCGGACACTCAGGGACAGGGAAAAATCCAATATGTATCTGGTGATATCTCAGGTACTATTAGAGATAGCGCGATAAATCAAAGTGCATTGTCGGCAGGAGGCCCTTGCGCATGAATCTGTGCAGCAGGAACGACCTCGGACCACGAGGGGCCGAGAAAACCACCGACACACGGGGCCGGACACTCAGGGTCAGGGAAAAATCCAATTTATATCTGGTGATATCTCGGGTGCTATTAGAGATAGCGCAATAAACCAAAGTGAATTATCAGCTGGAGGGCCTGGAGCATGAATCTGTGCAGCGGGAACGATCTCTGACCACCAGGGGCCGAGAAAACCACCGTCTCATGGGGCCGGACACTCAGGGTCAGGGAAAAATCCTATATATATCTGGTCATATCTCGGGTGCTATTACAGATAGCGCGATAAATCAAAGTGCATTGTCTCTAGGAGGCCCTGGCGCATGAATCTGTGCAGCGGGATCGACCTCGGACCACCAGGGGCCGAGAAAACAACCGACACATGGGGCCGGACACTCAGGGTCAGGGAAAAATCCAATATATATGTGGTAATATCTCGGGTGCTATTAGAGATAGCGCAATAACCAAAGTGACTTATCTGCAGGAGGCCCTAGCGTATGAATCTGTGCAGCGGGAACGATCTCGGACCACCAGGGGCCGAGAAAACAATCGTCTCATGGGGCCGGACACTCAGGGACAGGGAAAAATCCAATATGTATCTGGTGATATCTCAGGTACTATTAGAGATAGCGCGATAAATCAAAGTGCATTGTCGGCAGGAGGCCCTTGCGCATGAATCTGTGCAGCAGGAACGACCTCGGACCACGAGGGGCCGAGAAAACCACCGACACACGGGGCCGGACACTCAGGGTCAGGGAAAAATCCAATTTATATCTGGTGATATCTCGGGTGCTATTAGAGATAGCGCAATAAACCAAAGTGAATTATCTGCAGGAGGCCCTTGCGCATGAATCTGTACAGCAGGAGCGACTTCGGTCCACCAGGGGCAGAGGAAATTAAAGATTTTCGATATCCGTCACCCAAGGTCATGTAAAAATCCAGCATATATGTGGTGATATCTCGGGTGCTATTACAGATAGCGCGATAAATCAAAGGGCATTGTCTGCAGGAGGCCCTGGCGCATGAATCTGTGCAGCGGGATCGACCTCGGACCACCAGGGGCCGAGAGAACCTCCGACACGGGGCCGGACACTCAGGGTCAGGGATAAATCCAATATATATATGGTGATATCTCGGGTGCTATTAGAGATAGCGCAATTAATCAAAGTGCATTGTCTGCAGGAGGTCCTGCCGCATGAAGCTGTGTAGCGGGAACGATCGCAGACCACCAGGGACCGAGAAAACCACCGTCTCATCGGGCCGGACACTCAGGGTCAGGGAAAAATCCAATATATATCTGGTGATATCTCGGGTGCTATTAGATATAGCGCAATAAACCAAAGTGAATTATCTGCAGGGGGCCCAGGCGCATGAATCTGTGCAGCGGGAACGACCTCGGACCACCAGGGGCCGAGAAAACCACCGTCTCATTGGGCCGGACTGTCAGGGTCAGGGAAAAGTCCAATATATATGTGGTGATATCTCGGGTGCTATTAGAGATAGCGCAATAAATCAAAGTGCATTGTCTGCAGGAGGTCCTGCCGCATGAATCTGTGCAGCGGGAATGATCTCGGACCACCAGGGCCCGAGAAAACCACCGTCTCATGGGGTCGGACACTCAGGGTCAGGGAAAAATCCAATATATATCTGGTGACATCTCGGGTGCTATTAGAGACAGCGCAATAAACCAATGTGAATTATCTGCAGGGGGCCCTGGCACATGAATCTGTGCAGCTGGAACGACCTCGGACCACCAGGGGCCGAGAAAACCACCGTCTCATGGGGCCGGACACCCAAGGTCATGTAAAAATCCAGGATATATCTGATGATATCTCGTGTGCCATTAGAGATAGCGCGATAAATCAAAGTGCATGGTCTGCAGGAGCCCCTATCGCATGAATCTGTGCAGCGGGATCGACCTCGAACCACCAGGGGCCGAGAAAACCACCGACACATGGGGCCGGACTGTCAGGTTCAGGGAAAAATCCAATATATATCTGGAGATATCTCGGGTTCTATTATAGATAGCGGAATAAGCCAAAGTGCATTGTCTGCAGGACGCCCTGGCGCATGAATCTGTGCAGCGGGAAAGGCCGCTGACCACCAGGGGCCGAGAAAACCACCATCTCATGGGGCCGGACTGTCAGGGTCAGGGAAAAAACCAACATATATCTGGTGATATCTCGGGTGCTATTAGAGATAGCGCAATAAATCAAAGTGCATTGTCTGCTGGAGGCCCCGGCGCGTGAATCTGTGCAGCAGGAACGACCTCGGACCACCAGGGGCCGAGAAAATTACAGATTTTCCGTATCCGTCGCCCAAAGTCATGTAAAAATCCAGCATATATCTGGTGATATCTCGGGTACTATTGCAGATAGCGCGATAAATCAAAGTGCATTGTCTGCAGGAAGCCCCGGCGCATGAATCGGTGCAGCCGGAACGACCTCGGACCACCAGGGGCCGAGAAAACCACCGACACATGGGGCCGCACACCCAAGGTCATGCAAACATCCAGCATGTATCTGATGATATCTCGGGTGCTATAAAAGATAGCGGGATATATCAAAGTGCATTGTCCGCAGGAGGCCCTGGCGCATGTATCTGTGCAGCGGGATCGACCTCGGACCACCAGGGGCTGAGAGAACCACCGTCTCATGGGGCCGGACACTCAGGGTCGGGGAAAATCCAATATATATCTGGTGATATCACGGGTGCTAATAGTGATAGCGCAATAAATCAAAGTGCATTGTCCGTAGGAAGCCCTTGCGCATGAATGTGTGCCGCAGGAACGACCTCGGACCACCAGGGGCCGAGAAATGTACACATTTTCGGTCTCCGTCACCCAAGGTCATGTAAAAATACAGCATATATTTGGTTATATCTCGGGTGCTATTAGAAATAGCGGCATTTAATAAGAGTGCATTATCTGCAGGAGGCACTAGCGCATGAATCTGTGCAGCGGGATCGACCTCGGACCATCAGGGGCCGAGAAAACCACCGTCTCATGGGGCCGGACACTCAGGGTCAGGGAAAAATCTAATATATAACTGGTGATATCTCGGGTGCTATTACAGATAGCGCAATAAACCAAAGTGAATTATCTGCAGGAGGCCCTGGCGCATGAATCTGTGCAGGAGGAACGACCTCAGACCACCAGGGGCCGAGAATACCACCGTCTCATGGTGCCGGACACTCAAGGTCAGGGAAAAATCTAATATATATCTGGTGATATCTCGGGTGCTATTACAGATAGCGCAACAACCCAATGTGAGTTATCTGCAGGAGGCCCTGGCGCATGAATCTGTGCAGCGGGAACGACCTCGGACCACCAGGGTCCGCGAAAACCACCGGCTCATGGGGCCGGACACTCAGGGTCGGGGAAAAGTCCAATATATATCTGGTCATATCTCGGGTGCTATTAGAGAAAGCGGGATAAATCAAACTGCATTCTCTGCGGGAGGCCCTACCGCATGAATCTGGGCAGCGGGATCGACCTCGGACCACCAGGGGCCGAGAAAACCACCGACACATGGGGCCGGACTGTCAGGTTCAGTGCAATATCCAATATATATCTGGTGATATCCCGGGTGCTATTACAGATAGCGCAATGAATCAAAGTCCATTGTCTGCAGGAAGCCCGGGCGCATGAACCCGTGCAGCGGGAATGACATCGGGCAACCATGGACCGAGAAAACCACCGACACATGGGGCCGGACTGTCAGGTTCAGGGAAAGATCCAATATATATCTGGTTGATATATCGGGTTCTATTACAGATAGCGCGATAAATCAAAGTGCATTGTCTGCAGGAGGCCCTGGCGCATGAATCTTGGCAGCAGAAACGACCTCGGACAACCAGGGACAGAGAAAATCACCGACACATGGGGCCGGTCTGTGAGGGTCAGGGAAAAATCCAGCATATATTTGGTGATATCTGGGGTGCTATTAGAGATAGCGCAGTAAATCAAAGTGCATTGTCCGTATGAGGCCATTGCGGATGAACCTGTGCCGCTGGAACGACCTCGGACCACCAGGGGTCGAGAAAACCACCGTCTCATGGGGCCGCACACTCAGGGACGGGGAAAAATCCAATGAATCTGGTGATATCTCGGGTGCTATTAGAGATAGCGCAATGAACCAAAGTGCATTGTCTGCAGGAGGCCCTGGCGCATGAATCTGTGCAGCGGGAACGGCCTCGGACCACCAGGGTCCGACAAAACCACCGACACATGGGGCCGGACTGTCAGGGTCAGGGAATAGTCCAATATATATCTGGTGATATCTCGGTCGTTAATAGAGATAGCGGAATAAACCAAAGTGCATTGTCTGCAGGAGGCCCTGACGCATGAATCTGTGCAGAGGGAACGGCCTCGGTCCACCAGGGGCCGAGAAAACCACCGTCTCATGGGGCCGGACTGTCAGGGTCAGGGAAAAATCCAATATATATCTGGTGATATCTCGGGTGCTATTAGAGATAGCGCAATTAATCAAAGTGCATTGTCTGCAGGAGGTCCTGCCGCATGAAGCTGTGTAGCGGGAACGACCTCGGACCACCAGGGTCCGAGAAAACCACCGTCTCATGGGGCCGGACACTCAGGGTCAGGGAAAAAGTCAATATATATCGGGCTGATATCTCGGGTGCTCTTGCAGATAGCGCACTAAACCAAAGTGAATTATCTGCAGGGGGCCCAGGCGCATGAATCTGTGCTGCGGGAACGACCTCGGACCACCAGGGGCCGAGAAAACCACCGTCTCATTGGGCCGGACTGTCTGGGTCAGGGAAAAATCCAATATATATGTGGTGATATCTCGGGTGCTATTAGAGATAGCGCAATAAATCAAAGTGCATTGTCTGCAGGAGGCCCTGCCGCATGAATCTGTGCAGCGGGAATGATCTCGGACCACCAGGGGCTGAGAGAACCACCGTCTCATGGGGCCGGACACTCAGGGTCGGGGAAAATCCAATATATATCTGGTGATATCACGGGTACTAATAGTGATAGCGCAATAAATCAAAGGGCATTGTCCGTAGGAAGCCCTTGCGCATGAATGTGTGCAGCAGGAACGACCTCGGACCACCAGGGGCCGAGAAATGTACACATTTTCGGTCTCCGTCACCCAAGGTCATGTAAAAATACAGCATATATTTGGTTATATCTCGGGTGTTATTAGAAATAGCGGCATAAATAAGAGTGCATTATCTGCAGGAGGCACTAGCGCATGAATCTGTGCAGCGGGATCGACCTCGGACCATCAGGGGCCGAGAAAACCACCGTCTCATGGGGCCGGACACTCAGGGTCAGGGAAAAATCTAATATATAGCTGGTGATATCTCGGGTGCTATTACAGATAGCGCAATAAACCAAAGTGAATTATCTGCAGGAGGCCCTGGCGCATGAATCTGTGCAGGAGGAACGACCTCGGACCACCAGGGGCCGAGAAAACCTCCGTCTTATGTGGCCGGACACTCTGGGCCGGGGAAAAGTCCAATATATATCTGGTGATATCTCGGGTGCTATTATAGATAGCGCAATAAATCAAAGTGCATTGTCCGCAGGAGGCCCTTGCGCATGAATCTGTGCAGCAGGAACGACATCGGACCACCAGGGGCCGAGAAAATTACAGATTTTCGGTGTCCATCACCCAAAATCATGTAAAAATCCAACATATATATGGTGCTTTCTCGGGTGCAATTACAGATAGAGCGATAAATCAAAGTGAATTATCTGCAGGAGGCCCTGTCGCATGCAGCTCTGCAGCGCGAACGACCTCGGAATTCCAGGGGCCGAGAAAACCACAATCTCATGGTGCCGGACACTCAGGGTCAGGGGAAAATCCAATATATATCTGGTGATATCTCGGGTGCTATTAGAGATAGCGCGATAAATCAAAGTGCATTGTCTGCGGGAGGCCCAGTCGCATGAATCTGTGCAGCGGCAACGACATCGGACCACCAGGGGCCGAGAAAACCACCGTCTCATGGGGCCGGACACTCAGGGTCAAGGCAAAATCCAATATATCTGGTGATATCTCGGGTGCTATTAGAGACAGCGCAATAAACCAAAGTGAATTATCTGCAGGAGGCCCTGGCGCATGAATCTGTGCAGCGGGAACGACCTCGGACCACCAGGGGCCGAGAAAACCACCGTCTCATGGGGCCGGACACTTAGGGTCAGGGGAAAATCCAATATATCTGGTGATATCTCGGGTGATATTAGAGGCAGCGCAATAAACCAAAGTGAATTATCTGCAGGAGGCCCAGGCGCATGCATCTGTGCAGCGGGAACGACCTCGGACCACCAGGGGCCGAGAAAACCACCGTCTCATGGGGCCGGACACTCAGGGTCAGAGAAAAATCCAATATATATCTGGTGATATCTCGTGTGCTATTAGAGATAGCGCAATGAACCAAAGGGAATTATCTGCAGGAGGCCCTGGCGCATGCATCTGTGCAAGCGGAAACGACCGCGGACCACCAGGGGCCGAGAAAACCACCGTCTCATGGGGCCGGACGCTCAGGGTCAGGGAAAAATCCAATATATATCTGGTGCTTTCTCGGATGCTATTACAGATAGCGCAATAAATCAACGTGCATTGTCTGTAGGATGCCCTGGCGCATGAATCTGTGCAGCGGGAACGACCTCGGGCCACCAGGGGCCGAGAAAACCACAGTCTCATGGGGCCGGACACTCATGGTCAGGGGAAAATCCAATATATATCTGGTGATATCTCGGATGCTATTAGAGATAGCGCAATAAACCAAAGTGAGTTATCTGCTGGAGGCCCTGGCGCATGCATCTGTGCAAGCGGAAACGACCTCGGACCACCAGCGGCCGAGAAAACCACCGTCTCATGGGGCCGGACACTCAGGGTCAGGGAAGAATCCAATATATATCTGGTGATATCTCGGGTGCTATTACAGATAGCGCAATAAATCGACGTGCATTGTCTGTAGGATGCCCTTGCGCATGAATGTGTGCAGCGGGAACGACCTCGGACCACCAGGGGCCGAGAAAACCACCGTCTCATGGGGCCGGACACTCAGGGTCAGGGGAAAATCCAATATATCTGGTGATATCTCGGGTGCTATTAGAGACAGCGCAATAAACCAAAGTGAATTATCTGCAGGAGGCCGTGGCGCATGAATCTGTGCAGCGGGAACGGCCTCGGACCACCAGGGGCCGAGAAAACCACCGTCTCATGGGGCCGGACACTCAGGGTCAGGGGAAAATCCAATATATCTGGTGATATCTCGGGTGCTATTAGAGACAGCGCAATAAACCAAAGTGAATTATCTGCAGGAGGCCCTGTCGCATGCATGTGTGCAGCGGGAACGACCTCGGACCACCAGGGGCCGAGAAAACCACCGTCTCATGGGGCCGGACACTCAGGGTCAGGGAAAAATCCAATATATATCTGGTGATATCTCGGGTGATATTAGAGATAGCGCAATAAACCAAAGTGAATTATCTGCAGGAGGCCCTGGCGCATGAATCTGTGCAGAGGGAACGACCTCGGACCACCAGGGGCCGAGAAAACCACCGTCTCATGGGGCCGGAAACTCAGGGTCAGGGAAAAATCCAATATATATCTGGTGATATCTCGGGTGCTGTTACAGATAGCATAATAAATCAAAGTGCATTGTCTGCAGGAGGCCCTGGCGCATGAATCTGTGCAGCGGGAACGACCTCGGACCACCAGGGGCCGAGAAAACCACCGTCTCATGGGGCCGGACACTCAGGGTCAAGGGAAAATCCAATATATCTGGTGATATCTCGGGTGCTATTAGAGATAGCGCCATAAACCAAAGTGAATTATCTGCAGGAGGCCCTGGCGCATGCATCTGTGCAGCGGGAACGACCTCGGACCACCAGGGGCCGAGACAACCACCGTCTCATGGGGCCGGACACTCAGGGTCATGGAAAAATCCAATATATATGTGGTGATATCTCGGGTGCTATTACAGATAGCGCAATAAATCAACGTGCATTGTCTGTAGGATGCCCTGGCGCATGAATGTGTGCAGCGGGAACTACCTCGGACCACCAGGGGCCGAGAAAACCACCGTCTCATGGGGCCGGACACTCAGGTTCAGGGGAAAATCCAATATATCTGGTGATATCTCGGGTGCTATTAGAGACAGCGCAATAAACCAATGTGAATTATCTGCAGGAGGCCCTGGCGCATTAATCTGTGCAGCGCGAACGGCCTCGGACCACCAGGGGCCGAGAAAACCACCGTCTCATGGGGCCGGACACTCAGGGTCAGGGGAAAATCCAATATATCTGGTGATATCTCGGGTGCTATTAGAGACAGCGCAATAAACCAAAGTGAATTATCTGCAGGACGCCTTGGCGCATGAATCTGTGCAGCGGGAACGACCTCGGACGACCAGGGGCCGAGAAAACCACAGTCTCATGGGGCCGGACACTCAGGGTCAGGGAAAAATCATATATATATCTGGCGATATCTCGGGTGCTATTACAGATAGCGCAATAAATCAAAGTGCATTGTCTGTAGGAGGCCCTGCCGCATGAATCTGGGCAGCGGGAACGACCTCGGACCACCAGGGGCCAAGAAATCCACCGTCTCATGGGGCCGGACACTCAGGGTCAGGGGAAAATCCAATATATATCTGGTGATATCTCGAGTGCTATTAGAGATAGCGCAATAAACCAAAGTGAATTATCTGCAGGAGGCCCTGGCGCATGAATGTGTGCAGCGGGAACGACCTCGGACCACCAGGAGCCGAGAAAACCACCGTCTCATGGGGCCGGACACTCAGGGTCAGAGAAAAATCCAATATATATCTGGTGATATCTCGGGTGCTATTAGAGATAGCGCAATAAACCAAAGTGAATTATCTGCAGGAGGCCCTGGCGCATGAATCTGTGCAGCGGGAACGACCTCGGACCACCAGGAGCCGAGAAAACCACCGTCTCATGGGGCCGGACACTCAGGGTCGGGGAAAAGTGCAATATATATCTGGTGATATCTCGAGTGCTATTAGAGATAGCGCAATAAACCAAAGTGAATTATCTGCAGGAGGCCCTGGCGCATGAATGTGTGCAGCGGGAACGACCTCCGACAACCAGGAGCCGAGCAACCCACCGTCTCATGGGGCCGGACACTCAGGGTCGGGGAAAAATCCAATATATATCTGGTGATATCTCGGGTGCTATTACAGATAGCGCAATAAATCAAAGTGCATTGTCTGTAGGAGGCCCTGGCGCATGACTCTGTGCAGCGGGTACGACCTCGGACTACCAGAGGCCGAGAAAACCACCGTCTCATGGGGCCGGACACTCAGGGTCGGGGAAAAATGCAATATATATCTGGTGATATCCCGGGTGTTATTAGAGATAGCGCGATAAATGAAAGTGCATTGTCTGCAAGAAGCCCTGGCGCATGATTCTGTGCAGCTGGAGCGACCTCGGACCACCAGGGGCCGAGAAAACCCCCGTCTCATGGGGCCGGGCACTCAGGGTCGGGGAAAAATCCAATATATATCTGGTGATATCTCGAGTGCTATTAGAGATAGCGCAATAAACCAAAGTGAATTATCTGCAGAAGGCCCTGTCGCATGCATGTGTGCAGCGGGAACGACCTCGGACAACCAGGAGCCGAGAAAACCACCGTCTCATGGGGCCGGACGCTCAGGGTCAGGGAAAAATCCAATATATATCTGGTGATATCTCGGGTGCTATTACAGATAGCGCAATAAATCAAAGTGCATTGTCTGTAGGAGGCACTGCCGCATCAATCTGGGCAGCGGGAACGACCTCGGACCACCAGGGGCCGAGAAAACCCCCGTCTCATGGGGCCGGACACTCAGGGTCGGGGAAAAATCCAATATATATCTGGTGATATCTCGAGTGCTATTAGAGATAGCGCAATAAACCAAAGTGAATTATCTGCAGGAGGCCCTGCCTCATGCATGTGTGCAGCGGGAACGACCTCGGACCACCAGGGGCCGAGAAAACCCCCGTCTCATGGGGCCGGACACTCAGGGTCAGGGAAAAATCAAATATATATCTGGTGATATCTCGGGTGTTATTAGAGATAGCGCGATAAATGAAAGTGCATTGTCTGCAAGAAGCCCTGGCGCATGATTCTGTGCAGCGGGAGCGACCTCGGACCACTAGGGGCCGAGAAAACCACCGTCTCATGGGGCCGGACACTCAGGGTCGGGGAAAAATCCAATATATGTCTGGTGATATCTCGGGTGCTATTACAGATAGCATAATAAAGCAAAGTGAATTATCTGCAGGAGGCCCTGGCGCATGAATCTGTGCAGCGGGAACGACCTCGGACCACCAGGAGCCGAGAAAACCACCGTCTCATGGGGCCGGACACTCAGGGTCGGGGAAAAATCCAATATATATCTGGTGATATCTCGAGTGCTATTAGAGATAGCGCAATAAAGCAAAGTGAATTATCTGCAGGAGGCCCTGGCGCATGGATCTGTGCAGCGGGAACGACCTCGGACCACCAGGGGCCGAGAAAACCACCGTCTCATGGGGCCGGACACTCAGGGTCGGGGAAAAATCCAATATATATCTGGTGATATCTCGAGTGCTATTAGAGATAGCGCAATAAACCAAAGTGCATTGTCTGTAGGAGGCCCTGGCGCATGACTCTGTGCAGCGGGTACGACCTCGGACCACCAGAGGCCGAGAAAACCACCGTCTCATGGGGCCGGACACTTAGGGTCTGGGAAAAATGCAATATATATCTGGTGATATCTCGGGTGCTATTAGAGATAGCGCAATAAACCAAAGTGAATTATCTGCAGGAGGCCCTGCCGCATGAATCTGGGCAGCGGGAACGACCTCGGGCCACCAGGGGCCAAGAAAACCACAGTCTCATGGGGCCGGACACTCAGGGTCAGGGGAAAATCCAATATATGTCTGGTGATATCTCGGGTGCTATTAGAGATAGCGCAATAAAGCAAAGTGAATTTTCTGCACGAGGCCCTGGGGCATGAATCTGTGCAGCGGGAACGACCTCGGACCACCAGGGGCCGAGAAAACCACCGTCTCATGGGGCCGGACACTCAGGGTCAGGGGAAAATCCAATATATCTGGTGATATCTCGGGTGCTATTACAGATAGCGCAATAAATCAAAGTGCATTGTCTGCATGGAGCCCTGGCGCATGATTCTGTGCAGCGGGAGCGACCTCGGACCACTAGGGGCCGAGAAAACCACCGTCTCATGGGGCCGGACACTCAGGGTCAGGGGAAAATCCAATATATGTCTGGTGATATCTCGGGTGCTATTAGAGATAGCGCAATAAAGCAAAGTGAATTATCTGCAGGAGGCCCTGGGGCATGAATCTGTGCAGCGGGAACGACCTCGGACCACCAGGGGCCGAGAAAACCACCGTCTCATGGGGCCGGACACTCAGGGTCGGGGAAAAATCCAATATATATCTGGTGATATCTCGAGTGCTATTAGAGATAGCGCAATAAACCAAAGCGAATTATCTGCAGGAGGCCCTGTCGCATGCATGTGTGCAGCGGGAACGACCTCGGACCACCAGGGGCCGAGAAAACCCCCGTCTCATGGGGCCGGACACTCAGGGTCGGGGAAAAATCCAATATATATCTGGTGATATCTCGGGTGCTATTAGAGATAGCGCAATAAACCAAAGTGAATTATCTGCAGGAGGCCCCGGCGCATGAATCTGTGCAGCGGGAACGACCTCGGACCACCAGGGGCCGAGAAAACCACCGTCTCATGGGGCCGGACGCTCAGGGTCAGGGAAAAATCCAATATATATCTGGTGATATCTCGGGTGCTATTACAGATAGCGCAACAAATCAAAGTGCAATGCCTGTAGGAGGCCCTGGCGCATGAATCTGTGCAGCGGGAACGACCTCGGACCACCAGGGGCCGAGAAAACCACAGTCTCATGGGGCCGGACACTCAGGGTCAGGGAAAAATCCAATATATATCTGGCGATATCTCGGGTGCTATTACAGATAGCGCAATAAATCAACGTGCATTGTCTGTAGGATGCCCTGGCGCATGAATGTGTGCAGCGGGAACGACCTCGGACCACCAGGGGCCGAGAAAAACATCGTCTCATGGGGCCGGACACTCAGGGTCAGGGGAAAATCCAATATATCTGGTGATATCTCGGGTGCTATTAGAGACAGCGCAATAAACCAAAGTGAATTATCTGCAGGAGGCCCTGGCGCATGATTCTGTGCTGCGGGAACACCCTCGGACCACCAGGGGCCGAGAAAACCACCGTCTCATGGGGCCGGACACTCAGGGTCAGGGGAAAATCCAATATATCTGGTGATATCTCGGGTGCTATTAGAGACAGCGCAATAAACCAAAGTGAATTATCTGCAGGAGGCCCTGGCGCATGAATCTGTGCAGAGGGAACGACCTCGGACCACCAGGGGCCGAGAAAACCACCGTCTCATGGGGCCGGACACTCAGGGTCAGGGAAAAATCCAATATATATCTGGTTATATGTCGTGTGCTATTAGAGATAGCGCAATAAACCAAAGTGCATTATCTGCAGGAGGCCCTGTCGCATGCATCTGTGCAGCGGGAACGACCTCGGACCACCAGGCGCCGAGAAAACCGCCGTCTCATGGGGCCGGACACTCAGTGTCAGGGAAAAATCCAATATATATCTGGTGATATCTCGGGTGCTATTACAGATAGCTCAATAAATCAAAGTGCATTGTCTGTAGGAGGCCCTGCCGCATGACTCTGTGCAGCGGGTACGACCTCGGACCACCAGAGGCCGAGAAAACCACCGTCTCATGGGGCCGGACACTCAGGGTCGGGGAAAAATGCAATATATATCTGGTGATATCTCGGGTGCTATTACAGATAGCGCAATAAATCAAAGTGCATTGTCTGTAGGAGGCCCTGCCGCATGAATCTGGGCAGCGGGAACGACCTCGGGCCACCAGGGGCCGAGAAAACCACATTCTCGTGGGGCCGGACACTCAGGGTCAGGGGAAAATGCAATATATATCTGGTGATATCTCGAGTGCTATTAGAGATAGCGCAATAAACCAAAGTGAATTATCTGCAGGAGGCCCTGGCGCATGAATGTGTGCAGCGGGAACGACCTCGGACCACCAGGAGCCGAGAAAACCACCGTCTCATGGGGCCGGACACTCAGGGTCGGGGAAAAGTGCAATATATATCTGGTGATATCTCGAGTGCTATTAGAGATAACGCATTAAACCAAAGTGAATTATCTGCAGGAGGCCCTGGCGCATGACTCTGTGCAGCGGGTACGACCTCGGACTACCAGAGGCCGAGAAAACCACCGTCTCATGGGGCCGGACACTCAGGGTCGGGGAAAAATGCAATATATATCTGGTGATATCTCGGGTGCTATTAGAGATAGCGCAATAAAGCAAAGCGAATTATCTGCAGGAGGCCCTGCCGCATGAATCTGGGCAGCGGGAACGACCTCGGACAACCAGGGGCCGAGAAAATTACAGATTTTCGGTATCCGTCTCCCAAGGTCATGTAAAAATACAGCATATATCTGGTGGTATCTCGGGTGCTATTAGAGATAGGGCAATAAATCAAAGTGCATTGTCTGCAGGAGGCCCTTGCGCTGGAATCTGTGCAGCAGGAACGACCTCGGACCACCAGGGGCCGAGAAAATTACAGATTTTCGGTATCCGTCACCCAAGGTCATGAAAAAATCATGCATGTATCTGGTGATATCTCGGGTGCTATTAGAGATGGCGCAATAAATCAAAGTGAATTATCTGCTGGAGGGCCTGGAGCATGAATCTGTGCAGCGGGAACGATCTCGGACCACCAGGGGCCGAGAAAACCACCGTCTCATGGGGCCGGACACTCAGGGTCAGGGAAAAATCCTATATATATCTGGTCATATCTCGGGTGCTATTACAGATAGCGCGATAAATCAAAGTGCATTGTCTCTAGGAGGCCCTGGCGCATGAATCTGTGCAGCGGGATCGACCTCGGACCACCAGGGGCCGAGAAAACAACCGACACATGGGGCCGGACACTCAGGGTCAGGGAAAAATCCAATATATATCTGGTGATATCTCGGGTGCTATTACAGATAGCGCAATAAATCAAAGTGCATTGTCTGTAGGAGGCCCTGGCGCATGACTCTGTGCAGCGGGTACGACCTCGGACTACCAGAGGCCGAGAAAACCACCGTCTCATGGGGCCGGACACTCAGGGTCGGGGAAAAATGCAATATATATCTGGTGATATCTCGGGTGCTATTAGAGATAGCGCAATAAAGCAAAGTCAATTATCTGCAGGAGGCCCTGGGGCATGAATCTGTGCAGCGGGAGCGACCTCGGACCACTAGGGGCCGAGAAAACCACATTCTCATGGGGCCGGACACTCAGGGTCAGGGGAAAATCCAATATATATCTGGTGATATCTCGAGTGCTATTGGAGATAGCGCAATAAACCAAAGTGAATTATCTGTAGGAGGCCCTGGCGCATGAATCTGTGCAGCGGGAACGACGTCGGACCACCAGGAGCCGAGAAAACCACCGTCTCATGGGGCCGGACGCTCAGGGTCAGGGAAAAATCCAATATATATCTGGTGATATCTCGGGTGCTATTACAGACAGCGCAATAAATCAATGTGCATTGTCTGTAGGAGGCACTGCCGCATCAATCTGGGCAGCGGGAACGACCTCGGACCACCAGGGGCCGAGAAAACCCCCGTCTCATGGGGCCGGACACTCAGGGTCGGGGAAAAATCCAATATATATCTGGTGATATCTCGAGTGCTATTAGAGATAGCGCAATAAACCAAAGTGAATTATCTGCAGGAGGCCCTGCCGCATGCATGTGTGCAGCGGGAACGACCTCGGACCACCAGGGGCCGAGAAAACCCCCGTCTCATGGGGCCGGACACTCAGGGTCAGGGGAAAATCCAATATATATCTGGTGATATCTCGAGTGCTATTAGAGATAGCGCAATAAACCAAAGTGAATTATCTGCAGGAGGCCCTGGCGCATGAATGTGTGCAGCGGGAACGACCTCGGACCACCAGGAGCCGAGAAAACCACCGTCTCATGGGGCCGGACACTCAGGGTCGGGGAAAAGTGCAATATATATCTGGTGATATCTCGAGTGCTATTAGAGATAACGCAATAAACCAAAGTGAATTATCTGCAGGAGGCCCTGGCGCATGAATGTGTGCAGCGGGAACGACCTCGGACCACCAGGGGCCGAGAAAATTACAGATTTTCGGAATCCGTCACCCAAGGTCATGTAAAAATCCAGCATATATATGGTGCTTTCTCGGGGGCTATTACAGACAGCGCGATAAATCAAAGTGCATTGTCTGCAGGAGGACCTGGCGCACGCATCTGTATAGTGGGAACGACCTCGGACCACCAGGGGCCGAGAAAAGCACCGTCTCATGGGGCCGGACACTCAGGGTCAGGGAAAAATCAAATATATATCTGGTGATATCACGGGTGCTATTAGAGATAGCGCAATAAATCAAAGTGCATTGTCTGTAGGCGGCCCTGTCGCATGAATCTGGGCAGCGGGAACGACCTCGGACCACCAGTGGCCGAGAAAACCACCGTCTCATGGGGCCGGACCCTCAGGGTCAGTGGAAAATCCAATATATATCTGGTGATATCTCGGGTGCTATTAGAGATAGCGCAATAAACCAAAGTGAATTATCTGCAGGAGGCCCGGGCGCATGAATCTGTGCAGCGGGAACGACCTCGGACCACCAGGGGCCGAGAAAACCGCCGTCTCATGGGGCCGGACTGTCAGGCTCAGGGAAAAATCCAATATATATCTGGTGAGATCCCGAGTGCTATTACAGATAGCGCAACAAACCAATGTGTAATATCTGTAGTAGGCCCTGGTGCATGAATCTTTGAACCGGGAACGACTTCGGAACACCAGGGGCCGAGAAAATCACCGTCTCATGAGGCCGGACACTCAGGGTCAGGGAAATATCTAATATATATCTGGTTATATCTCAGGTGCTATTACAGATAGCGCGATAAATCAAAGTGAATTATCTGCAGGAGGCCCTGGCGCATGCATCTGTGCAGCGGGAACGACCTCGGACCACCAGGGGCCGAGAAAGTTACAGATTTTCGGTATCCGTCACACAATGTCATGTAAAAATCCAGCATATATCTGGTGATATCTCGGGTTCTATTACAGATAGCGTGATTAATCAAAGTGCATTGTCTGCAGGAGGCCCTGGCGCATGAATCTGTGCAGCGGGAACGACCTCGGACCACCAGGGGCCGAGAAAACCGCCGTCTCATGGGGCCGGGCACTCAGGGTCAGGGAAAAATCATATATATATCTGGTGATATCTCGGGTGCTATTAGAGATAGCGCAATAAATCAAAGTGCATTGTCCGTAGGAGGCCCATGCGCATGAATCTGTGCAGCATGAACGACATCGGACCACCAGGGGCCGAGAAAATTACAGATTTTCGGTATTCGACACCCAATGTCATGTAATAATCCAGCATATATCTGGTGATATCTCGGGTTCTATTACAGATAGCGCGATAAATCAGAGTGCATTGTCTGCAGAAGGCCCTGGCACATGAATCTGTGAAGCAGGAACGACCTCGGCCCTCCAGGGGTCGAGAAACTTACAGATTTTCGGTGTCCGTCACCCAAAGTCATGTAAAAATACAGCATATATGTGGTTCTTTCTCGGGTGCTATTACAGATAGCGCGATAAATCAAAGTGCATTGTCTGCAGGAAGCCCTGGCGCATGAATCTGTGAAGCAGGAACGACCTCGGACCACCAGCGGCCGAGAAAACCACCGTCTCATGGGGCCGGACACTCAGGGTCAGGGGAAAATCCAATATATATCTGGTGATATCTCGGGTACTATTAGAGGTAGCGCAATAAACCAAAGTGAATTATCTGCAGGAGGCCCTGGCGCATGAATCTGTGCAGCGGGAACAACCTCGGACTACCAGGGGCCGAGAAAACCACCGTCTCATGGGGCCGGACACTCAGGGTCAGGGAAAAATCATATATATATCTGGTGATATCTCGGGTGCTATTAGAGATAGCGCAATAAATCAAAGTGCATTGTCCGTAGGAGGCCCATGCGCATGAATCTGTGCAGCATGAACGACATCGGACCACCAGGGGCCGAGAAAATTACAGATTTTCGGTATTCGACACCCAATGTCATGTAATAATCCAGCATATATCTGGTGATATCTCGGGTTCTATTACAGATAGCGCGATAAATCAGAGTGCATTGTCTGCAGAAGGCCCTGGCACATGAATCTGTGAAGCAGGAACGACCTCGGCCCTCCAGGGGTCGAGAAACTTACAGATTTTCGGTGTCCGTCACCCAAAGTCATGTAAAAATACAGCATATATGTGGTTCTTTCTCGGGTGCTATTACAGATAGCGCGATAAATCAAAGTGCATTGTCTGCAGGAAGCCCTGGCGCATGAATCTGTGAAGCAGGAACGACCTCGGACCACCAGCGGCCGAGAAAACCACCGTCTCATGGGGCCGGACACTCAGGGTCAGGGGAAAATCCAATATATATCTGGTGATATCTCGGGTACTATTAGAGGTAGCGCAATAAACCAAAGTGAATTATCTGCAGGAGGCCCTGGCGCATGAATCTGTGCAGCGGGAACAACCTCGGACTACCAGGGGCCGAGAAAACCACCGTCTCATGGGGCCGGACACTCAGGGTCAGGGAAAAATCCAATATATATCTGGTGATATTTCGGGTGCCATTAGAGATAGCGCGATAAATCAAAGTGCATTGTCTGCAGGAGGCCCTGGCGCATGAATCTGTGCAGCGGAAACGACCTCGGACCACCAGGGGCCGAGAAAACCACCGTCTCATGGGGCCGGACACTCAGGGTCAGGGAAAAATCCATTATATATCTGGTGATATCTCGGGTGCTATTAGAGATAGCGCAATAAACCAAAGTGAATTATCTGCAGGAGGCCCTTGCGCATGAATCTGTGCAGCAGGAACGACATCGGACCACCAGGGGCCGAGAAAATTACAGATTTTCGGTATCCGTCACACAATGTCATTTAAAAATCCAGCATATATCTGGTGATATCTCGGGTGCCACTAGAGATAGCGCGATAAATCAAAGTGTATTGTCTGTAGGAGGCCCTGGCGCATGAATCTGGGCAGCGGGAACGACCTCGGACAACCAGGGGCCGAGAAAACCATCGTCTCATGTGGCCGGACACTCAGGGTCAGGGGAAAATCCAATATATATCTGGTGATATCTCGGGTGCTATGGCAGATAGCGCGATAAATCACAGTGCATTGTCTGCAGGAAGCCCTGGCGCATGAATCCGTGAAGCGGGAACGACCTCGGACAACCAGGGGCCGAGAAAACCACCGTCTCATGGGGCCGGACTGTCAGGGTCAGGGAAAAATCCATTATATATCTGGTGATATCTCGGGTGCTATTAGAGATAGCGCAATAAACCAAAGTGAATTATCTGCAGGAGGCACTTGCGCATGAATCTGTGCAGCAGGAACGACATCGGACCACCAGAGGCCGAGAAAATTACAGATTTTCGGTATCCGTCACACAATGTCATTTAAAAATCCAGCATATATCTGGTGATATCTCGGGTGCCACTAGAGATAGCGCGATAAATCAAAGTGCATTGTCTGCAGGAGGCCCTGGCGCATGAATCTGTGCAGCGGAAACGACCTCGGACCACCAGGGGCCGAGAAAACCACCGTCTCATGGGGCCGGACACTCAGGGTCAGGGAAAAATCCATTATATATCTGGTGATATCTCGGGTGCCATTAGATATAGCGCGATAAATCAACGTGCATTGTCTGCAGGAGGCCCTGGCGCATGAATCTGTGAAGCGACAACGACCTCGGACAACCAGGGGCCGAGAAAACCACCGTCTCATGGGGCCGGACACACAGGGTCAGGGGAAAATCCAATATATATCTGGTGATATCTCGGGTGCTATTAGAGATAGCGCAATAAATCAAAGTGCAGTATCTGCAGGAGGCCCCGGCGAAAGAAACTGTGCAGCAGGAACGACCTCGGACCACCAGGGGCCGGGAAAATTACAGATATTCGGAATCCGTCACCCAAGGTCATTTAAAAATCCAGCATATATCTGGTGATATCTCGGGTGCTATTACAGATAGCGCAATAAATCAAAGTGAATTATCTGCAGGAGGCCCTGCCGCATGAATCTGGGCAGCGGGAACGACCTCGGACCACCAGGGGCCGAGAAAACCACCGTCTCATGGGGCCGGACACTCAGGGTTAGGGAAAAATCCAATATATATCTGGTGATATTCCGGGTGCTATTAGAGATAGCGCTATAAACCAAAGTGAATTATCTGCAGGAGGCCCATGCGCATGAATCTGCGCAGCGGGAACGACATCGGACCACCAGGGGCCGAGAAAACCACCGTCTCATGGGGCCGGACACTCAGGGTCAGGGAAAAATCCAATATATATCTGGTGATATCTCGGGTGCTATTACAGATAGCGAAATAAATCAAAGTGCATTGTCTGTAGGAGGCCCTGGCGCATGAAGCTGGGCAGCGGGAACGACCTCGGACCGCCAGGGGCCGAGAAAACCACCGTCCCATGGTGCCGGACACTCAGGGTCAGGGAAAAATCTAATATATATCCGGCGATATCCCGGGTGCTATTACAGATAGCGCAATAAATCAAAGTGCATTTTCTGTAGGAGGCCCTGGCGCATGAACCTGGGCAGCGGGAACGGCCTCGGACAACCAGGGGCCGAGAAAACCATCGTCTCATGTGGCCGGACACTCAGGGTCAGGGGAAAATCCAATATATATCTGGTGATATCTCGGGTGCTATTACAGATAGCGCGATAAATCAAAGTGCATTGTCTGCAGGAAGCACCGGCGCATGAATCCGTGCAGCGGGAACGACCTCGGACCACCAGGGGCCGAGAAAACCACCGTCTCATGGGGCCGGACTGTCAGGGTCAGGGAAAAATCCATTATATATCTGGTGATATCTCGGGTGCTATTAGAGATAGCGCAATAAACCAAAGTGAATTATCTGCAGGAGGCCCTTGCGCATGAATCTGTGCAGCAGGAACGACATCGGACCACCAGGGGCCGAGAAAATTACAGATTTTCGGTATCCGTCACACAATGTCATTTAAGAATCCAGCATATATCTGGTGATATCTCGGGTGCCACTAGAGATAGCGCGATAAATCAAAGTGCATTGTCTGCAGGAGGGCCTGGCGCATGAATCTGTGCAGCGGAAACGACCTCGGACCACCAGGGGCCGAGAAAACCACCGTCTCATGGGGCCGGACACTCAGGGTCAGGGGAAAATCCAATATATATCTGGTGATATCTCGGGTGCTATTACAGATGGCGCAATAAATCAAAGTGAATTATCTGCAGGAGGCCCTGCCGCATGAATCTGGGCAGCGGGAACGACCTCGGATCACCAGGGGCCGAGAAAACCAGTCTCATGGGGCCGGACACTCAGGTTCAGGGAAAAATCCAATATATATCTGGTGATATTCCGGGTGCTATTAGAGATAGCGCAATAAACCAAAGTGAATTATCTGCAGGAGGCCCTGGCGCATGAATCTGTGCAGAGGGAACGACCTCGGACCACCAGGGGCCGAGAAAAACACCGTCTCATGGGGCCGGACACTCAGGGTCAGGGGAAAATCCAATATATATCTGGTGATATCTCGGGTGCTATTACAGATGGCGCAATAAATCAAAGTGAATTATCTGCAGGAGGCCCTGCCGCATGAATCTGGGCAGCGGGAACGACCTCGGACCACCAGGGGCCGAGAAAACCACCGTCTCATGGGGCCGGACACTCAGGGTTAGGGAAAAATCCAATATATATCTGGTGATATTCCGGGTGCTATTAGAGATAGCGCTATAAACCAAAGTGAATTATCTGCAGGAGTCCCTGCCGCATGAATCTGCGCAGCGGGAACGACATCGGACCACCAGGGGCCGAGAAAACCACCGTCTCATGGGGCCGGACACTCAGGGTCAGGGAAAAATCCAATATATATCTGGTGATATCTCGGGTGCTATTACAGATAACGAAATAAATCAAAGTGCATTGTCTGTAGGAGGCCCTGGCGCATGAAGCTGGGCAGCGGGAACGACCTCGGACCGCCAGGGGCCGAGAAAACCACCGTCCCATGGTGCCGGACACTCAGGGTCAGGGAAAAATCTAATATATATCCGGTGATATCCCGGGAGCTATTACAGATAGCGCAATAAATCAAAGTGCATTTTCTGTAGGAGGCCCTGGCGCATGAACCTGGGCAGCGGGAACGGCCTCGGACAACCAGGGGCCGAGAAAACCATCGTCTCATGTGGCCGGACACTCAGGGTCAGGGGAAAATCCAATATATATCTGGTGATATCTCGGGTGCTATTACAAATAGCGCAATAAATCAAAGTGCATTGTCCGTAGGTGGCCCTTGCGCATGAATCTGTGCAGCAGGAACGACCTCGGACCACCAGGGGCCGCGAAAATTACAGATATTCGGAATCCGTCACCCAAGGTCATGTAAAAATCCAGCATATATCTGGTGATATCTCGGGTGCTATTACAGATAGCGCAATAAACCAAAGTCCTTTGTCTGCGGGAGGCCCTGGCGCATGAATCTGGGCAGCGGCAACGACCTCGGACCACCAGGGGCCGAGAAAATCACCGTCTCATGGGGCCGGACTGTCAGGGTCAGGGAAAAATCCAATATATATCTGGTGATATCTCGGGTGCTATTAGAGATAGCGCGATAAATCAAAGTGCATTGTCTGCAGGAGGACCTGGCGCACGCATCTGTGCAGTGGGAACGACTTCGGAACACCAGGGGCCGAGAAAATCACCGTCTCATGGGGCCGGACACTCTGGGTCAGGGAAAAATCCAATATATATCTGGTGATACCTCAGGTGCTATTACAGATAGCGCGATAAATCAAAGTGAATTATCTGCAGGAGGCCCTGGCGCATGCATCTGTGCAGCGGGAACGACCTCGGACCACCAGGGGCCGAGAAAGTTACAGATTTTCGGTATCCGTCACACAATGTCATGTAAAAATCCAGCATATATTTGGTGATGTCTCGGGTTCTATTACAGATAGCGTAATTAATCAAAGTGCATTGTCTGCAGGAGGCCCTGGTGCATGAATCTGTGCAGCGGGAACTACCTCGGACCACCAGGGGCCGAGAAAACCACCGTCGCATGGGGCCGGACACTCAGGGTCAGGGAAAAATCCAATATATATCTGGTGATATCTCGGGTGCTATTACAGATAGCGCAATAAACCAAAGTGAATTATCTGCAGGAGGCCCTGGCGCATGCATCTGTGCAGCGGGAACGACATCGGACCACCAGGGGCCGAGAAAATTACAGATTTTCGGTATCCGTCACACAATGTCATTTAAAAATCCAGCATATATCTGGTGATATCTCGGGTGCCACTAGAGATAGCGCGATAAATCAAAGTGCATTGTCTGCAGGAGGGCCTGGCGCATGAATCTGTGCAGCGGAAACGACCTCGGACCACCAGGGGCCGAGAAAACCACCGTCTCATGGGGCCGGACACTCAGGGTCAGGGAAAAATCCCATATATATCTGGTGATATCTCGGGTGCCATTAGAGATAGCGCGATAAATCAAAGTGCGTTGTCTGTAGGAGGCCCTGGCGCATGAATCTGGGCAGCGGGAACGACCTCGGACAACCAGGGGCCGAGAAAACCATCGTCTCATGTGGCCGGACACTCAGGGTCATGGGAAAATCCAATATATATCTGGTGATATCTCGGGTGCTATTACAGATAGCGCGATAAATCAAAGTGCATTGTCTGCAGGAAGCCCTGGCGCATGAATCCGTGCAGCGGGAACGACCTCGGACCACCAGGGGCCGAGAAAACCACCGTCTCATGGGGCCGGACTGTCAGGGTCAGGGAAAAATCCAATATATATCTGGTGATATCTCGGGTGCTATTAGAGATAGCGCAATAAACCAAAGTGAATTATCTGCAGGAGGCCCTGGCGCATGAATCTGTGCAGCGGGAACTACCTCGGACCACCAGGGGCCGAGAAAACCACCGTCGCATGGGGCCGGACACTCAGGGTCAGGGAAAAATCCAATATATATCTGGTGATATCTCGGGTGCTATTACAGATAGCGCAATAAACCAAAGTGAATTATCTGCAGGAGGCCCTGGCGCATGCATCTGTGCAGCGGGAACGACATCGGACCACCAGGGGCCGAGAACATTACAGATTTTCGGTATCCGTCACACAATGTCATGTAAAAATCCAGCATATATCTGGTGATATCTCGGGTGCTATTACAGATAGCCCAATAAACCATAGTGAATTATCTGCAGGAGGCCCTTGCGCATGAATCTGTGCAGCAGGAACGACATCGGACCACCAGGGGCCGAGAAAATTACAGATTTTCGGTATCCGTCACACAATGTCATTTAAAAATCCAGCATATATCTGGTGATATCTCGGGTGCCACTAGAGATAGCGCGATAAATCAAAGTGCATTGTCTGCAGGAGGGCCTGGCGCATGAATCTGTGCAGCGGAAACGACCTCGGACCACCAGGGGCCGAGAAAATTACAGATTTTCGGTATCCGTCACACAATGTCATTTAAAAATCCAGCATATATCTGGTGATATCTCGGGTTCTATTACAGATAGCGCGATAAATCAGAGTGCATTGTCTGCAGAAGGCCCTGGCGCATGAATCTGTGTAGCGGGAACGACCTCGGACCACCAGGGGCCGAGAAAACCACAGTCTCATGGGGCCGGACTGTCAGGGTCAGGGAAAAATCCATTATATATCTGGTGATATCTCGGGTGCTATTCGAGATAGCGCAATAAACCAAAGTGAATTATCTGCAGGAGGCCCTTGCGCATGAATCTGTGCAGCAGGAACGACATCGGACCACCAGGGGCCGAGAAAATTACAGATTTTCGGTATCCGTCACACAATGTCATTTAAAAATCCAGCATATATCTGGTGATATCTCGGGTTCTATTACAGATAGCGCGATAAATCAGAGTGCATTGTCTGCAGAAGGCCCTGGCGCATGAATCTGTGAAGCAGGAACGACCTCGGCCCTCCAGGGGTCGAGAAACTTACAGATTTTCGGTGTCCGTCACCCAAAGTCATGTAAAAATACAGCATATATGTGGTTCTTTCTCGGGTGCTATTACAGATAGCGCGATAAATCAAAGTGCATTGTCTGCAGGAAGCCCTGGCGCATGAATCTGTGAAGCAGGAACGACCTCGGACCACCAGGGGTCGATAAAAGTACAGATATTCGGAAATCGTCACCCAAGGTCATGTAAAAATCCAGCATATATACGGTGATATCTCGGGTGCTATTAGAGATAGCGCGATAAATCAAAGTGCTTTGTCTGCGGGAGGCCCTGGCGCATGAACCTGTGCAGCGGCAACGTCCTCGGACCATCAGCGGCCGAGAAAACCACCGTCTCATGGGGCCGGACACTCAGGGTCAGGGAAAAATCCAATATATATCTGTTGATATTTCGGGTGCCATTAGAGATAGCGCGATAAATCAAAGTGCATTCTCTGTAGGAGGCCCTGCCGCATGAATCTGGGCAGTGGGAACGACCTCGGACCACGAGGGGCCGAGAAAACCACAGTCTCATGGGGCCGGACACTCAGGGTCAGGGAAAAATCCAATATATATCTGGTGATATTCCGGGTGCTATTAGAGATAGCGCAATAAACCAAAGTGAATTATCTGCAGGAGGCCCTGGCGCATGAATCTGTGCAGAGGGAACGACCTCGGACCACCAGGGGCCGAGAAAAACACCGTCTCATGGGGCCGGACACTCAGGGTCAGGGGAAAATCCAATATATATCTGGTGATATCTCGGGTGCTATTACAGATGGCGCAATAAATCAAAGTGAATTATCTGCAGGAGGCCCTGCCGCATGAATCTGGGCAGCGGGAACGACCTCGGACCACCAGGGGTCGAGAAAACCACCGTCTCATGGGGCCGGACACTCAGTGTTAGGGAAAAATCCAATATATATCTGGTGATATTCCGGGTGCTATTAGAGATAGCGCAATAAACCAAAGTGAATTATCTGCAGGAGTCCCTGCCGCATGAATCTGGGCAGCGGGAACGACATCGGACCACCAGGGGCCGAGAAAACCACCGTCTCATGGGGCCGGACACTCAGGGTCAGGGAAAAATCCAATATATATCTGGTGATATCTCGGGTGCTATTACAGATAGCGAAATAAATCAAAGTGCATTGTCTGTAGGAGGCCCTGGCGCATGAAGCTGGGCAGCGGGAACGACCTCGGACCGCCAGGGGCCGAGAAAACCACCGTCCCATGGTGCCGGACACTCAGGGTCAGGGAAAAATCTAATATATCTCCGGTGATATCCCGGGTGCTATTACAGATAGCGCAATAAATCAAAGTGCATTGTCTGTAGGAGGCCCTGGCGCATGAACCTGGGCAGCGGGAACGGCCTCGGACAACCAGGGGCCGAGAAAACCATCGTCTCATGTGGCCGGACACTCAGGGACAGGGGAAAATCCAATATATATCTGGTGATATCTCGGGTGCTATTACAGATAGCGCGATAAATCAAAGTGCATTGTCTGCAGGAAGCACCGGCGCATGAATCCGTGCAGCGGGAACGACCTCGGACCACCAGGGGCCGAGAAAACCACCGTCTCATGGGGCCGGACTGTCAGGGTCAGGGAAAAATCCATTATATATCTGGTGATATCTCGGGTGCTATTAGAGATAGCGCAATAAACCAAAGTGAATTATCTGCAGGAGGCCCTTGCGCATGAATCTGTGCAGCAGGAACGACATCGGACCACCAGGGGCCGAGAAAATTACAGATTTTCGGTATCCGTCACACAATGTCATTTAAGAATCCAGCATATATCTGGTGATATCTCGGGTGCTATTACAGATGGCGCAATAAACCAAAGTGAATTATCTGCAGGAGGCCCTGCCGCATGAATCTGGGCAGCGGGAACGACCTCGGACCACCAGGGGCCGAGAAAACCACCGTCTCATGGGGCCGGACACTCAGGGTCAGGGAAAACTCCAATATATATCTGGTGATATCTCAGGTGCTATTACAGATAGCACAATAAATCAAAGTGCATTGTCTGTAGGAGGCCCTGCCACATGAATCTGTGCAGCGGAAACGACCTCGGACCACGAGGGGCCGAGAAAACCACAGTCTCATGGGGCCGGACTGTCAGGGTCAGGGAAAAATCCATTATATATCTGTTGATATCTCGGGTGCTATTAGAGATAGCGCAATAAACCAAAGTGAATTATCTGCAGGAGGCCCTGGCGCATGCATCTGTGCAGCGGGAACGACATCGGACCACCAGGGGCCGAGAACATTACAGATTTTCGGTATCCGTCACACAATGTCATGTAAAAATCCAGCATATATCTGGTGATATCTCGGGTGCTATTACAGATAGCCCAATAAACCAAAGTGAATTATCTGCAGGAGGCCCTTGCGCATGAATCTGTGCAGCAGGAACGACATCGGACCACCAGGGGCCGAGAAAATTACAGATTTTCGGTATCCGTCACACAATGTCATTTAAAAATCCAGCATATATCTGGTGATATCTCGGGTGCCACTAGAGATAGCGCGATAAATCAAAGTGCATTGTCTGCAGGAGGGCCTGGCGCATGAATCTGTGCAGCGGAAACGACCTCGGACCACCAGGGGCCGAGAAAACCACCGTCTCATGGGGCCGGACACTCAGGGTCAGGGAAAAATCCAATGTATATCAGGTGATATCTCGGGTGCCATTAGAGATAGCGCGATAAATCAAAGTGCATTGTCTGCAGGAGGCCCTGGCGCATGAATCTGTGCAGCGGGAACGACCTCGGACCACCAGGGGTCGAGAAAAGCACCGTCTCATGGGGCCGGACACTCAGGGTCAGGGAAAAATCAAATACATATCTGGTGATATCACGGGTGCTATTAGATATAGCGCAATAAATCAAAGTGCATTGTCTGCAGGAGGCCCTGGCGCATGAATCTGTGCAGCGGGAACGACTTCGGAACACCAGGGGCCGAGAAAATCACCGTCTCATGGGGCCGGACACTCTGGGTCAGGGAAAAATCCAATATATATCTGGTGATACCTCAGGTGCTATTACAGATAGCGCGATAAATCAAAGTGAATTATCTGCAGGAGGCCCTGGCGCATGCATCTGTGCAGCGGGAACGACCTCGGACCACCAGGGGCCGAGAAAGTTACAGATTTTCGGTATCCGTCACACAATGTCATGTAAAAATCCAGCATATATTTGGTGATGTCTCGGGTTCTATTACAGATAGCGTAATTAATCAAAGTGCATTGTCTGCAGGAGGCCCTGCTGCATGAATCTGTGCAGCGGGAACTACCTCGGACCACCAGGGGCCGAGAAAACCACCGTCGCATGGGGCCGGACACTCAGGGTCAGGGAAAAATCCAATATATATCTGGTGATATCTCGGGTGCTATTACAGATAGCGCAATAAACCAAAGTGAATTATCTGCAGGAGGCCCTGGCGCATGCATCTGTGCAGCGGGAACGACATCGGACCACCAGGGGCCGAGAAAATTACAGATTTTCGGTATCCGTCACACAATGTCATGTAAAAATCCAGCATATATCTGGTGATATCTCGGGTGCTATTACAGATGGCGCAATAAATCAAAGTGAATTATCTGCAGGAGGCCCTGCCGCATGAATCTGGGCAGCGGGAACGACCTCGGACCACCAGGGGCCGAGAAAACCACCGTCTCATGGGGCCGGACACTCAGGGTCAGGGAAAACTCCAATATATATCTGGTGATATCTCAGGTGCTATTACAGATAGCGCAATAAATCAAAGTGCATTGTCTGTAGGAGGCCCTGCCACATGAATCTGTGTAGCGGAAACGACCTCGCACCACGAGGGGCCGAGAAAACCACAGTCTCATGGGGCCGGACTGTCAGGGTCAGGGAAAAATCCATTATATATCTGTTGATATCTCGGGTGCTATTAGAGATAGCGCAATAAACCAAAGTGAATTATCTGCAGGAGGCCCTTGCGCATCAATCTGTGCAGCAGGAACGACATCGGACCACCAGGGGCCGAGAAAATTACAGATTTTCGGTATCCGTCACACAATGTCATTTAAAAATCCAGCATATATCTGGTGATATCTCGGGTGCCACTAGAGATAGCGCGATAAATCAAAGTGCATTGTCTGCAGGAGGGCCTGGCGCATGAATCTGTGCAGCGGAAACGACCTCGGACCACCAGGGGCCGAGAAAACCACCGTCTCATGGGGCCGGACACTCAGGGTCAGGGAAAAATCCCATATATATCTGGTGATATCTCGGGTGACATTAGAGATAGCGCGATAAATCAAAGTGCATTGTCTGTAGGAGGCCCTGGCGCATGAATCTGGGCAGCGGGAACGACCTCGGACAACCAGGGGCCGAGAAAACCATCGTCTCATGTGGCCGGACACTCAGGGTCATGGGAAAATCCAATATATATCTGGTGATATCTCGGGTGCTATTACAGATAGCGCAATAAACCAAAGTGAATTATCTGCAGGAGGCCCTGGCGCATGAATCTGTGCAGCGGGAACTACCTCGGACCACCAGGGGCCGAGAAAACCACCGTCGCATGGGGCCGGACACTCAGGGTCAGGGAAAAATCCAATATATATCTGGTGATATCTCGGGTGCTATTACAGATAGCGCAATAAACCAAAGTGAATTATCTGCAGGAGGCCCTGGCGCATGCATCTGTGCAGCGGGAACGACATCGGACCACCAGGGGCCGAGAACATTACAGATTTTCGGTATCCGTCACACAATGTCATGTAAAAATCCAGCATATATCTGGTGATATCTCGGGTGCTATTACAGATAGCCCAATAAACCAAAGTGAATTATCTGCAGGAGGCCCTTGCGCATGAATCTGTGCAGCAGGAACGACATCGGACCACCAGGGGCCGAGAAAATTACAGATTTTCGGTATCCGTCACACAATGTCATTTAAAAATCCAGCATATATCTGGTGATATCTCGGGTGCCACTAGAGATAGCGCGATAAATCAAAGTGCATTGTCTGCAGGAGGGCCTGGCGCATGAATCTGTGCAGCGGAAACGACCTCGGACCACCAGGGGCCGAGAAAATTACAGATTTTCGGTATCCGTCACACAATGTCATTTAAAAATCCAGCATATATCTGGTGATATCTCGGGTTCTATTACAGATAGCGCGATAAATCAGAGTGCATTGTCTGCAGAAGGCCCTGGCGCATGAATCTGTGTAGCGGGAACGACCTCGGACCACCAGGGGCCGAGAAAACCACAGTCTCATGGGGCCGGACTGTCAGGGTCAGGGAAAAATCCATTATATATCTGGTGATATCTCGGGTGCTATTCGAGATAGCGCAATAAACCAAAGTGAATTATCTGCAGGAGGCCCTTGCGCATGAATCTGTGCAGCAGGAACGACATCGGACCACCAGGGGCCGAGAAAATTACAGATTTTCGGTATCCGACACACAATGTCATTTAAAAATCCAGCATATATCTGGTGATATCTCGGGTTCTATTACAGATAGCGCGATAAATCAGAGTGCATTGTCTGCAGAAGGCCCTGGCGCATGAATCTGTGAAGCAGGAACGACCTCGGCCCTCCAGGGGTCGAGAAACTTACAGATTTTCGGTGTCCGTCACCCAAAGTCATGTAAAAATACAGCATATATGTGGTTCTTTCTCGGGTGCTATTACAGATAGCGCGATAAATCAAAGTGCATTGTCTGCAGGAAGCCCTGGCGCATGAATCTGTGAAGCAGGAACGACCTCGGACCACCAGGGGTCGATAAAAGTACAGATATTCGGAAATCGTCACCCAAGGTCATGTAAAAATCCAGCATATATACGGTGATATCTCGGGTGCTATTAGAGATAGCGCGATAAATCAAAGTGCTTTGTCTGCGGGAGGCCCTGGCGCATGAACCTGTGCAGCGGCAACGTCCTCGGACCATCAGCGGCCGAGAAAACCACCGTCTCATGGGGCCGGACACTCAGGGTCAGGGGAAAATCCAATATATATCTGGTGATATCTCGGGTACTATTAGAGGTAGCGCAATAAACCAAAGTGAAATATCTGCAGGAGGCCCTGGCGCATGAATCTGTGCAGCGGGAACAACCTCGGACTACCAGGGGCCGAGAAAACCACCGTCTCATGGGGCCGGACAATCAGGGTCAGGGAAAAATCCAATATATATCTGGTGATATTTCGGGTGCCATTAGAGATAGCGCGATAAATCAAAGTGCATTCTCTGTAGGAGGCCCTGCCGCATGAATCTGGGCAGTGGGAACGACCTCGGACCACGAGGGGCCGAGAAAACCACAGTCTCATGGGGCCGGACACTCAGGGTCAGGGAAAAATCCAATATATATCTGGTGATATTCCGGGTGCTATTAGAGATAGCGCAATAAACCAAAGTGAATTATCTGCAGGAGGCCCTGGCGCATGAATCTGTGCAGAGGGAACGACCTCGGACCACCAGGGGCCGAGAAAAACACCGTCTCATGGGGCCGGACACTCAGGGTCAGGGGAAAATCCAATATATATCTGGTGATATCTCGGGTGCTATTACAGATGGCGCAATAAATCAAAGTGAATTATCTGCAGGAGGCCCTGCCGCATGAATCTGGGCAGCGGGAACGACCTCGGACCACCAGGGGTCGAGAAAACCACCGTCTCATGGGGCCGGACACTCAGTGTTAGGGAAAAATCCAATATATATCTGGTGATATTCCGGGTGCTATTAGAGATAGCGCAATAAACCAAAGTGAATTATCTGCAGGAGTCCCTGCCGCATGAATCTGGGCAGCGGGAACGACATCGGACCACCAGGGGCCGAGAAAACCACCGTCTCATGGGGCCGGACACTCAGGGTCAGGGAAAAATCCAATATATATCTGGTGATATCTCGGGTGCTATTACAGATAGCGAAATAAATCAAAGTGCATTGTCTGTAGGAGGCCCTGGCGCATGAAGCTGGGCAGCGGGAACGACCTCGGACCGCCAGGGGCCGAGAAAACCACCGTCCCATGGTGCCGGACACTCAGGGTCAGGGAAAAATCTAATATATCTCCGGTGATATCCCGGGTGCTATTACAGATAGCGCAATAAATCAAAGTGCATTGTCTGTAGGAGGCCCTGGCGCATGAACCTGGGCAGCGGGAACGGCCTCGGACAACCAGGGGCCGAGAAAACCATCGTCTCATGTGGCCGGACACTCAGGGACAGGGGAAAATCCAATATATATCTGGTGATATCTCGGGTGCTATTACAGATAGCGCGATAAATCAAAGTGCATTGTCTGCAGGAAGCACCGGCGCATGAATCCGTGCAGCGGGAACGACCTCGGACCACCAGGGGCCGAGAAAACCACCGTCTCATGGGGCCGGACTGTCAGGGTCAGGGAAAAATCCATTATATATCTGGTGATATCTCGGGTGCTATTAGAGATAGCGCAATAAACCAAAGTGAATTATCTGCAGGAGGCCCTTGCGCATGAATCTGTGCAGCAGGAACGACATCGGACCACCAGGGGCCGAGAAAATTACAGATTTTCGGTATCCGTCACACAATGTCATTTAAGAATCCAGCATATATCTGGTGATATCTCGGGTGCTATTACAGATGGCGCAATAAACCAAAGTGAATTATCTGCAGGAGGCCCTGCCGCATGAATCTGGGCAGCGGGAACGACCTCGGACCACCAGGGGCCGAGAAAACCACCGTCTCATGGGGCCGGACACTCAGGGTCAGGGAAAACTCCAATATATATCTGGTGATATCTCAGGTGCTATTACAGATAGCACAATAAATCAAAGTGCATTGTCTGTAGGAGGCCCTGCCACATGAATCTGTGCAGCGGAAACGACCTCGGACCACGAGGGGCCGAGAAAACCACAGTCTCATGGGGCCGGACTGTCAGGGTCAGGGAAAAATCCATTATATATCTGTTGATATCTCGGGTGCTATTAGAGATAGCGCAATAAACCAAAGTGAATTATCTGCAGGAGGCCCTTGCGCATGAATCTGTGCAGCAGGAACGACATCGGACCACCAGGGGCCGAGAAAATTACAGATTTTCGGTATCCGTCACACAATGTCATTTAAAAATCCAGCATATATCTGGTGATATCTCGGGTGCCACTAGAGATAGCGCGATAAATCAAAGTGCATTGTCTGCAGGAGGGCCTGGCGCATGAATCTGTGCAGCGGAAACGACCTCGGACCACCAGGGGCCGAGAAAACCACCGTCTCATGGGGCCGGACACTCAGGGTCAGGGAAAAATCCAATATATATCTGGTGATATCTCGGGTGCCATTAGAGATAGCGCGATAAATCAAAGTGCATTGTCTGCAGGAGGCCCTGGCGCATGAATCTGTGCAGCGGGAACGACATCGGACCACCAGGGGCCGAGAACATTACAGATTTTCGGTATCCGTCACACAATGTCATGTAAAAATCCAGCATATATCTGGTGATATCTCGGGTGCTATTACAGATAGCCCAATAAACCAAAGTGAATTATCTGCAGGAGGCCCTTGCGCATGAATCTGTGCAGCAGGAACGACATCGGACCACCAGGGGCCGAGAAAATTACAGATTTTCGGTATCCGTCACACAATGTCATTTAAAAATCCAGCATATATCTGGTGATATCTCGGGTGCCACTAGAGATAGCGCGATAAATCAAAGTGCATTGTCTGCAGGAGGGCCTGGCGCATGAATCTGTGCAGCGGAAACGACCTCGGACCACCAGGGGCCGAGAAAACCACCGTCTCATGGGGCCGGACACTCAGGGTCAGGGAAAAATCCAATGTATATCAGGTGATATCTCGGGTGCCATTAGAGATAGCGCGATAAATCAAAGTGCATTGTCTGCAGGAGGCCCTGGCGCATGAATCTGTGCAGCGGGAACGACCTCGGACCACCAGGGGCCGAGAAAATCACCGTCTCATGGGGCCGGACACTCTGGGTCAGGGAAAAATCCAATATATATCTGGTGATACCTCATGTGCTATTACAGATAGCGCGATAAATCAAAGTGAATTATCTGCAGGAGGCCCTGGCGCATGCATCTGTGCAGCGGGAACGACCTCGGACCACCAGGGGCCGAGAAAGTTACAGATTTTCGGTATCCGTCACACAATGTCATGTAAAAATCCAGCATATATTTGGTGATATCTCGGGTTCTATTACAGATAGCGTAATTAATCAAAGTGCATTGTCTGCAGGAGGCCCTGGCGCATGAATCTGTGCAGCGGGAACTACCTCGGACCACCAGGGGCCGAGAAAACCACCGTCGCATGGGGCCGGACACTCAGGGTCAGGGAAAAATCCAATATATATCTGGTGATATCTCGGGTGCTATTACAGATAGCGCAATAAACCAAAGTGAATTATCTGCAGGAGGCCCTGGCGCATGCATCTGTGCAGCGGGAACGACATCGGACCACCAGGGGCCGAGAAAATTACAGATTTTCGGTATCCGTCACACAATGTCATGTAAAAATCCAGCATATATCTGGTGATATCTCGGGTGCTATTACAGATGGCGCAATAAATCAAAGTGAATTATCTGCAGGAGGCCCTGCCGCATGAATCTGGGCAGCGGGAACGACCTCGGACCACCAGGGGCCGAGAAAACCACCGTCTCATGGGGCCGGACACTCAGGGTCAGGGAAAACTCCAATATATATCTGGTGATATCTCAGGTGCTATTACAGATAGCGCAATAAATCAAAGTGCATTGTCTGTAGGAGGCCCTGCCACATGAATCTGTGCAGCGGAAACGACCTCGGACCACGAGGGGCCGAGAAAACCACAGTCTCATGGGGCCGGACTGTCAGGGTCAGGGAAAAATCCATTATATATCTGTTGATATCTCGGGTGCTATTAGAGATAGCGCAATAAACCAAAGTGAATTATCTGCAGGAGGCCCTTGCGCATGAATCTGTGCAGCAGGAACGACATCGGACCACCAGGGGCCGAGAAAATTACAGATTTTCGGTATCCGTCACACAATGTCATTTAAAAATCCAGCATATATCTGGTGATATCTCGGGTGCCACTAGAGATAGCGCGATAAATCAAAGTGCATTGTCTGCAGGAGGGCCTGGCGCATGAATCTGTGCAGCGGAAACGACCTCGGACCACCAGGGGCCGAGAAAACCACCGTCTCATGGGGCCGGACACTCAGGGTCAGGGAAAAATCCAATATATATCTGGTGATATCTCGGGTGCCATTAGAGATAGCGCGATAAATCAAAGTGCATTGTCTGTAGGAGGCCCTGGCGCATGAATCTGGGCAGCGGGAACGACCTCGGACAACCAGGGGCCGAGAAAACCATCGTCTCATGTGGCCGGACACTCAGGGTCAGGGGAAAATCCAATATATATCTGGTGATATCTCGGGTGCTATTACAGATAGCGCGATAAATCAAAGTGCATTGTCTGCAGGAAGCCCTGGCGCATGAATCCGTGCAGCGGGAACGACCTCGGACCACCAGGGGCCGAGAAAACCACCGTCTCATGGGGCCGGACTGTCAGGGTCAGGGAAAAATCCAATATATATCTGGTGATATCTCGGGTGCTATTAGAGATAGCGCAATAAACCAAAGTGAATTATCTGCAGGAGGCCCTTGCGCATGAATCTGTGCAGCAGGAACGACATCGGACCACCAGGGGCCGAGAAAATTACAGATTTTCGGTATCCGTCACACAATGCCATGTAAAAATCCAGCATATATCTGGTGATATCTCGGGTGCTATTACAGATGGCGCAATAAATCAAAGTGCATTGTCCGCAGGAGGCCCTGGCGCATGAATCTGGGCAGCGGGAACGACCTCGGACCACCAGGGGCCGAGAAAACCACCGTTTCATGTGGCCGGACACACAGGGTAAGGGGAAAATCCATTATATATCTGGTGATATCTCGAGTGCTATTACAGATGACGCAATAAATCAAAGTGCATTGTCCGCAGGAGGCCCTGGCGCATGAATCTGGGCAGCGGGGACGACCTCGGACCACCAGGGGCCGAGAAAACCACCGTCTCATGTGGCCGGACACACAGGGTAAGGGGAAAATGCAATATATATCTGGTGATATCTCGGGTGCTATTAGAGATAGCGCAATAAACCAAAGTGAATTATCTGCAGGAGGCCCTGGCGCATGAATCTGTGTAGCGGGAACGACCTCGGACCACCAGGGGCCGAGAAAATTACAGATTTTCGGTATCCGTCACACAATGTCATTTAAAAATCCAGCATATATCTGGTGATATCTCGGGTGCCACTAGAGATAGCGCGATAAATCAAAGTGCATTGTCTGCAGGAGGGCCTGGCGCATGAATCTGTGCAGCGGAAACGACCTCGGACCACCAGGGGCCGAGAAAACCACCGTCTCATGGGGCCGGACACTCAGGGTCAGGGAAAAATCCAATATATATCTGGTGATATCTCGGGTGCCATTAGAGATAGCGCGATAAATCAAAGTGCATTGTCTGTAGGAGGCCCTGGCGCATGAATCTGGGCAGCGGGAACGACCTCGGACAACCAGGGGCCGAGAAAACCATCGTCTCATGTGGCCGGACACTCAGGGTCAGGGGAAAATCCAATATATATCTGGTGATATCTCGGGTGCTATTACAGATAGCGCGATAAATCAAAGTGCATTGTCTGCAGGAAGCCCTGGCGCATGAATCCGTGCAGCGGGAACGACCTCGGACCACCAGGGGCCGAGAAAACCACCGTCTCATGGGGCCGGACTGTCAGGGTCAGGGAAAAATCCAATATATATCTGGTGATATCTCGGGTGCTATTAGAGATAGCGCAATAAACCAAAGTGAATTATCTGCAGGAGGCCCTTGCGCATGAATCTGTGCAGCAGGAACGACATCGGACCACCAGGGGCCGAGAAAATTACAGATTTTCGGTATCCGTCACACAATGCCATGTAAAAATCCAGCATATATCTGGTGATATCTCGGGTGCTATTACAGATGGCGCAATAAATCAAAGTGCATTGTCCGCAGGAGGCCCTGGCGCATGAATCTGGGCAGCGGGAACGACCTCGGACCACCAGGGGCCGAGAAAACCACCGTTTCATGTGGCCGGACACACAGGGTAAGGGGAAAATCCATTATATATCTGGTGATATCTCGAGTGCTATTACAGATGACGCAATAAATCAAAGTGCATTGTCCGCAGGAGGCCCTGGCGCATGAATCTGGGCAGCGGGGACGACCTCGGACCACCAGGGGCCGAGAAAACCACCGTCTCATGTGGCCGGACACACAGGGTAAGGGGAAAATGCAATATATATCTGGTGATATCTCGGGTGCTATTAGAGATAGCGCAATAAACCAAAGTGAATTATCTGCAGGAGGCCCTGGCGCATGAATCTGTGTAGCGGGAACGACCTCGGACCACCAGGGGCCGAGAAAACTACCGTCTCATGGGGCCGGACACTCAGGGACAGGGAAAAATCAAATATACAAAAAGTTTTAGGACTTTATTCATGAAATCGAAAATACAAGTTTATTCGTCCAAATCGATATGGTCCCCTTCAAAGTACTCCCCATTGACTGCAATGCACTTGCGCCAGCGCTTGATCCAATCCTCGAAACACCGCTGGTACTCAATTTTCGGTATGTCCATCAGAGCCGTCTTCGATTTTGTCATGACCTCCTCTCGGGTACTGTAACGCGTTCCACGAAGCGGTTTTTTAAGTCGGTTGAACAGGAAAAAGTTGCAGGGAGCCAGATCTGGTGAATTTGAAGGCTGCTGGATAGTGTTCGTGTTGTTTTTGGTCAAAAACTCACGGATAAGGATCGCATTGTGCGCCGGTGTGTTATCGTGGTGCAAAATCCACGAGTTGTTTGCCCACAAATCCGGTCTTTTTTGACGAATTGCTTCGCGCAAACGTCTCAAAACTCCCAAATAATACTCTTTGTTGACTCTCTGTTTTTCTGGCAAGAATTCTTGATGCACAACACCATTGTAATCCATGAAAACCGTAAGCATCGCCTTCTTTCTTGACTGAAAACGACGTGGTTTTTTCGGTCTCGGCTCTTTCGGTGCACGCCATTCACTCGCTTGATGTCTGGATTGTGTGTCATACTCATAAATCCACGTCTCATCTCCAGTGATGATACGTTTAATAAATGTTAGGTCGGATTCGGCCTTGGAAATCATGTCTTTCGCGATTTCAACGCGGTCCTTTTTTTGCATGAAATTGAGGTCTTTCGGCACCAGTTTTGCAGCGACACGTCTGAGGCCCAAATCACTAACCAAAACGTCTTGAACGGATCCATAAGCAATGTTCAAGTCCTCTGCCAGCTCTCTGATGGTCAATTTGCGGTTTTCGGACAACATTTCTTGAATTTTATTGATGTTTTCATCGGTTTTCGACGTTGACGGCCTGCCACTGCGTTTGTCATCCTCGACCGACTCACGACCACTTCTGAAGCGTTCGTGCCATCGAAAAACGTTTGATCTCGAAAGAGTATCGTTGCCGAAACACTTCTCCAACATATCCAAGGTCTGCGGACCGTTAAATCCGTTTTTTACACAAAATTTAATGCAAACTCGTTGATGATCAAATGATGCCATTTTCAAAGTCGAAAACACGAACAAAGGAGGTGTGCTCAGCACAGCGTAACATTTACAAATATCAAGCTATGACGCTGAAATTGGAAGGAAGTGCTAATAACAGATATGGTAACCTAACAAAAAAAAAAAGAAGCAATCGGGTGATTGACAGCAACACACGGTGGACAGTCCTAGAACTTTTTGATCAAGGCAGTATAGGGTGCGATTAAAGATAGCGCAATACATCAAAGTGCATTGTCTGCAGGAGGCCCTGGCGCATGCATCTGTGCAGCGGGAACGACCTCGGACCACCAGCGGCCGAGAAAACCACAGTCTCATGGAGCCGGACACTCAAGGTCAGGGAAAAATCCAATATATATCTGGTGATATCTCGGGTGCTATTAGAAATAGCGCAATAAACCAAAGTTAATTATCTGCAGGAGGCCCTGGCGCATGCATCTGTGCAGCGGGAACGACCTCGGACCACCAGGGGCCGAGAAAACCACCGTCTCATGGGGCCGGACACTCAGGTCAGGGAAAAATCCAATATATATCTGGTGATATCTCGGGTGCCATTAGAGATAGCGCGATAAATCAAAGTGCATTGTCTGTAGGAGGCCCTGGCGCATGAATCTGGGCAGCGGGAACGACCTCGGACAACCAGGGGCCGAGAAAACCATCGTCTCATGTGGCCGGACACTCAGGGTCAGGGGAAAATACAATATATATCTGGTGATATCTCGGGTGCTATTACAGATAGCGCGATAAATCAAAGTGCATTGTCTGCAGGAAGCCCTGGCGCATGAATCCGTGCAGCGGGAACGACCTCGGACCACCAGGGGGCGAGAAAACCACCGTCTCATGGGGCCGGACTGTCAGGGTCAGGGAAAAATCCAATATATATCTGGTGATATCTCGGGTGCTATTAGAGACAGCGCAATAAACCAAAGTGAATTATCTGCAGGAGGCCCTTGCGCATGAATCTGTGCAGCAGGAACGACATCGGACAACCAGGGGCCGAGAAAATTACAGATTTTCGGTATCCGTCACACAATGCCATGTAAAAATCCAGCATATATCTGGTGATATCTCGGGTGCTATTACAGATGGCGCAATAAATCAAAGTGAATTATCTGCAGGAGGCCCTGCCGCATGAATCTGGGCAGCGGGAACGACCTCGGACCACCAGGGGCCGAGAAAACCACCGTCTCATGGGGCCGGACACTCAGGGTCAGGGAAAACTCCAATATATATCTGGTGATATCTCGGGTGCTATTACAGATAGCGCGATAAATCAAAGTGCATTGTCTGCAGGAAGCCCTGGCGCATGAATCCGTGCAGCGGGAACGACCTCGGACCACCAGGGGCCGAGAAAACCACCGTCTCATGGGGCCGGACTGTCAGGGTCAGGGAAAAATCCAATATATATCTGGTGATATCTCGGGTGCTATTAGAGATAGCGCAATAAACCAAAGTGAATTATCTGCAGGAGGCCCTTGCGCATGAATCTGTGCAGCAGGAACGACATCGGACCACCAGGGGCCGAGAAAATTACAGATTTTCGGTATCCGTCACACAATGCCATGTAAAAATCCAGCATATATCCGGTGATATCTCGGGTGCTATTACAGATGGCGCAATAAATCAAAGTGAATTATCTGCAGGAGGCCCTGCCGCATGAATCTGGGCAGCGGGAACGACCTCGGACCACCAGGGGCCGAGAAAACCACCGTCTCATGGGGCCGGACACTCAGGGTCAGGGAAAACTCCAATATATATCTGGTGATATCTCAGGTGCTATTACAGATAGCGCAATAAATCAAAGTGCATTGTCTGTAGGAGGCCCTGCCACATGAATCTGTGCAGCGGAAACGAGCTCGGACCACGAGGGGCCGAGAAAACCACAGTCTCATGGGGCCGAACTGTCAGGGTCAGGGAAGAATCCATTATATATCTGGTGATATCTCGGGTGCCATTAGATATAGCGCGATAAATCAAAGTGCATTGTCTGTAGGAGGCCCTGGCGCATGAATCTGGGCAGCGGGAACGACCTCGGACCACCAGGGGCCGAGAAAACCACCGTCTCATTTGGCCGGACACTCAGGGTCAGGGGAAAATCCATTATATATCTGGTGATATCTCGGGTGCTATTACAGATGGCGCAATAAATCAAAGTGCATTGTCCGCAGGAGGCCCTGGCGCATGAATCTGGGCAGCGGGAACGACCTCGGACCACCAGGGGCCGAGAAAACCACCGTCTCATGTGGCCGGACACACAGGGTAAGGGGAATATCCATTATATATCTGGTGATATCTCGAGTGCTATTACAGATGACGCAATAAATCAAAGTGCATTGTCCGCAGGAGGCCCTGGCGCATGAATCTGGGCAGCGGGAACGACCTCGGACCACCAGGGGCCGAGAAAACCACCGTCTCATGTGGCCGGACACACAGGGTAAGAGGAAAATGCAATATATATCTGGTGATATCTCGGGTGCTATTAGAGATAGCGCAATAAACCAAAGTGAATTATCTGCAGGAGGCCCTGGCGCATGAATCTGTGTATCGGGAACGACCTCGGACCACCAGGGGCCGAGAAAACCACCGTCTCATGTGGCCGGACACACAGGGTAAGGGGAAAATGCAATATATATCTGGTGATATCTCGGGTGCCATTAGAGATAGCGCGATAAATCAAAGTGCATTGTCTGTAGGAGGCCCTGCCGCATGAATCTGGGCAGCGGGAACAACCTAGGAGCACGAGGGGCCGAGAAAACCACAGTCTCATGGGGCCGGACACTCAGGGTCAGGGAAAAATCCAATATATATCTGGTGATATCTCCGGTGTTATTAGAGATAGCGCAATAAACCAAAGTGAATTATCTGCAGGAGGACCTGGCGCATGAATCTGTGTAGGGGGAACGACCTCGGACCACCAGGGGCCGAGAAAACTACCCTCTCATGGGGCCGGGCACTCAGGGTCAGGGAAAAATCCAATATACATCTGGTGATATCTCGGGTGCTATTAGAGATAGCGCAATAAATCAAAGTGCATTGTCTGCAGGAGGCCTTGGCGCATGAATCTGTGCAGCGGGAACGACCTCGGACCACCAGGGGCCGAGAAAACCACAGTCTCATGGAGCCGGACACTCAGGGTCAGGGGAAAATCCAATATATATCTGGTGATATCTCGGGTGCTATTAGAGATAGCGCAATAAATCAAAGTCCATTGTCTGTAGGAGGCCCTGGCGTATGAATCTGGGCAGCGGGAACGACCTCGGACCACCAGGGGCCGAGAAAACCACCGTCTCATGGGGTCGGACCCTCAGGGTCAGGGAAAAATCCAATATATATCTGGTGATATCTCGTGTGCTAGTAGAGATGGCGCAATAAATCAAATTGCATTGTCTGTAGGAGGCCCTGGCGCATGAATCTGGGCAGCGGGAACGACCTCGGACCACCAGGGGCCGAGAAAACCACAGTCTCATGGGGTCGGACCCTCAGGGTCAGGGAAAAATCCAATATATATCTGGTGATATCTCGGGTGCTAGTAGAGATGGCGCAATAAATCAAAGTGCATTGTCTGTAGGAGGCCCTGGCGCATGAATCTGGGCAGCGGGAACGACCTCGGACCACCAGGGGCCGAGAAAACCACCGTCTCATGGGGACGGACACTCAGGGTCAAGGAAAAATCCAATATACATCTGGTGATATCTCGGGTGCTATTACAGATAGCGCAATAAATCAAAGTGCATTGTCTGTAGGAGGCCCTGGCGCATGAATCTGGGCAGCGGGAACGACCTCGGACCACCAGGGGCCGAGAAAACCACCGTCTCATGGGGCCGGACACTCAGGGTCAGGGAAAAATCCAATATATATCTGGTGATATCTCGGGTGCTACTAGAGATAGCGCAATAAATCAAAGTGCATTGTCTGTAGGAGGCCCTGGCGCATGAATCTGGGCAGCGGGAACGACCTCGGACCACCAGGGGCCGAGAAAACCACAGTCTCATGGGGCCGGACACTCAGGGTCAGGGAAAAATCCAATATATATCTGGTGATATCTCGGGTGCTGTTAGAGATAGCGCAATAAATCAAAGTCCATTGTCTGTAGGAGGCCCTGGCGCATGAATCTGGGCAGCGGGAACGACCTCGCACCACCAGGGGCCGAGAAAACCACCGTCTCATGGGGCCGGGCACTCAGGGTCAGGGAAAAATCCAATATACATCTGGTGATATCTCGGGTGCTATTAGAGATAGCGCAATAAATCAAAGTGCATTGTCTGCAGGAGGCCTTGGCGCATGAATCTGTGCAGCGGGAACGACCTCGGACCACCAGGGGCCGAGAAAACCACAGTCTCATGGAGCCGGACACTCAGGGTCAGGGATAAATCCAATACATATCTGGTGATATCTCGGGTGCTATTAGAGATAGCGCAATAAATCAAAGTGCATTGTATGTAGGAGGACCTGGCGCATGAATCTGGGCAGCGGGAACGACCTCGGACCACCAGGGGCCGAGAAAACCACAGTCTCATGGGGCCGGACACTCAGGGTAAGGGAAAAATCCAATATATATCTGGTGATATCTCGGGTGCTAGTAGAGATGGCGCAATAAATCAAAGTGCATTGTCTGTGGGAGGCCCTGGCGCATGAATCTGGGCAGCGGGAACGACCTCGGACCACCAGGGGCCGAGAAAACCACCGTCTCATGGGGCCGGACACTCAGGGTCAGGGAAAAATCGAATATACATCTGGTGATATCTCGGGTGCTATTACAGATAGCGCAATAAATCAAAGTGCATTGTCTGTAGGAGGCCCTGGCGCATGAATCTGGGAAGCGGGAACGACCTCGGACCACCAGGGGCCGAGAAAACCACCGTCTCATGGGGCCGGACACTCAGGGTCAGGGAAAAATCCAATATACATCTGGTGATATCTCGGGTGCTATTAGAGATAGCGCAATAAATCAAAGTGCATTGTCTGTAGGAGGCCCTGGGGCATGAATCTGGGCAGCGGGAACGACCCCGGACCACCAGGGGCCGATAAAACCACCGTCTCATGGGGCCGGACACTCAGGGTCAGTGAAAAATCCAATATATATCTGGTGATATCTCGGGTGCTATTAGAGATAGCGCAATAAACAAAAGTGAATTATCTGCAGGAGGCCCTGGCGCATAAATCTGTGCAGCGGGAACGACCTCGGACCATCAGGGGCCGAGAAAACCAGAGTCTCATGGGGCCGGACCCTCAGGGTCAGGGAAAAATCCAATATATGTCTGGTGATATCTCGGGTGCTAGTAGAGATAGCGGAATAAATCAAAGTGCATTGTCTGTAGGAGGCCCTGGCGCATGAATCTGGGCAGCGGGAACGACCTCGGACCACCAGGGGCCGAGAAAACCACAGTCTCATGGGGCCGGACACTCAGGGTCAGGGGAAAATCCAATATATGTCTGGTGATATCTCGGGTGCTATTAGAGATAGCCCAATAAATCAAAGTGCATTGTCTGTAGGAGGCCCTTGCGCATGAATCTGGACAGCGGGAACGACCTCGGACCACCAGGGGCCGAGAAAACCACCGTCTCATGGGGCCGGACACTCAGGGTCAGTGGAAAATCCAATATATATCTGGCGATATCTCGGGTGCTATTAGAGATAGCGCAATAAACCAAAGTGAATTATCTGCAGGAGGCCCTGCCGCCTGAATCTGTGCAGCGGGAACGACCTGGGACCACCAGGGTCCGAGGAAACCACCGTCTCATGGGGCCGGACACTCAGGGTCGGGGAAAAGTCCAATATATATCTGGTGATGTCTCGGGTGCTATTAGAGATAGCGCAATAAACCAAAGTGAATTATCTGCAGGCGGCCCTGGCGCATGCATCTGTGGAGCGGGAACGACCTCGGACCATCAGGGGCTGAGAAAACCACCGTCTCATGGGGCCGGACAGTCAGTGTCGGGGAAAAATCCAATATATATCTGGTGATATCTCGGGTGCTATTAGAGATAGCGCAATAAACCAAAGTGAATTATCTGCAGGAGGCCCTGGCGCATGAATCTGTGCAGCAGGAACGACCTCGGACCACCAGGGGCCGAGAAAACCACCGTCTCATGGGGCCGGAGGCTCAGGGTCAGGGAAAAATCCAATATATATCTGGTGATATCTCGGGTGCTATTACACATAGCGCAATAAATCAAAGTGCATTGTCTGTAGGAGGCTCCGGCGCATGAATCTGTGCAGCGGGACCGACCTCGGACCACCAGGGGCCGAGAAAACCACAGTCTCATGGGGCCGGACAGTCAGGCTCAGGGGAAAATCCAATATGTATCTGCTGATATCTCGGGTGCTATTAGAGATAGCGCAATAAACCAAAGTGAATTATCTGCAGGAGGCCCTGGCGCATGAATCTGTGCAGCGGGAAGGACCTCGGACCACCAGGGGCCGAGAAAACTACAGTCTCATGGGGCCGGACACTCAGGGTCAGGGGAAAATCCAATATATATCTGGCGATATCTCGGGTGCTATTAGAGATAGCGCAATAAACCAAAGTGAATTATCTGCAAGAGGCGCTGGCGCACGAATCTGTGCAGCGGGAACGACCTCGGACAACCAAGGGCCGAGAAAACCACCGTCTCATGGGGCCGGACACTCTGGGTCAGGGAAAAATCTAATATATATCTGGTGATATCTCGGGTGCTATTACAGATGGCGCAATAAATCAAAGTGCTTTGTCTGCAGGAGGCCCTGGCGCATGAATCTGTGAAGCAGGAACGACCGCGGATCTCCAGGGGCCGAGAAAATTACAGATTTTCTGTATCCGTCACCCAAAGTCATGTAAAAATCCAGCATATATATGGAGCTTTCTCAGGTGCTATTACAGATAGCGCAGTAAATCAAAGTGCATTGTCTGTTCGAGGCCCTGGCGCATGAATCTGTGCAGCGGGAACGACCTCGGACCACCAGGCGCCGAGAAAACTACAGTCTCATGGGGCCGGTCACTCAGGGTCGGGGAGAAATCCGATATATATCTGGTGATATCTCGAGTGCTATTAGATATAGCGCAATAAATCAAAGTGCATTTTCTGCGGGAGGCCCTGTCGCATGAATCTGTGCAGCACGAACGACGTCGGACCACCAGGGGCCGAGAAAACCACCGTCTCATGGGGCCAGACACTCAGGGTCGGGGAAAAATCCAATATATAACAGGTGATATCTCGGGTGCTATTAGAGATAGCGCAATAAATCAAAGTGCATTGTCTGCAGGAGGCCTTGGCGCATGAATCTGTGCAGCGGGAACGACCTCGGACCACCAGGGGCCGAGAAAACCACAGTCTCATGGAGCCGGACACTCAGGGTCAGGGAAAAATCCAATATATATCTGGTGATATCTCGGGTGCTATTAGAGATAGCGCAATAAATCAAAGTGCATTGTCTGTAGGAGGACCTGGCGCATGAATCTGGGCAGCGGGAACGACCTCGGACCACCAGGGGCCGAGAAAACCACAGTCTCATGGGGCCGGACACTCAGGGTAAGGGAAAAATCCAATATATATCTGGTGATATCTCGGGTGCTAGTAGAGATGGCGCAATAAATCAAAGTGCATTGTCTGTAGGAGGCCCTGGCGCATGAATCTGGGCAGCGGGAACGACCTCGGACCACCAGGGGCCGAGAAAACCACCGTCTCATGGGGCCGGACACTCAGGGTCAGGGAAAAATCCAATATATATCTGGTGATATCTCGGGTGCTACTAGAGATAGCGCAATAAATCAAAGTGCATTGTCTGTAGGAGGCCCTGGCGCATGAATCTGGGCAGCGGGAACGACCTCGGACCACCAGGGGCCGAGAAAACCACAGTCTCATGGGGCCGGACACTCAGGGTCAGGGAAAAATCCAATATATATCTGGTGATATCTCGGGTGCTGTTAGAGATAGCGCAATAAATCAAAGTCCATTGTCTGTAAGAGGCCCTGGCGCATGAATCTGGGCAGCGGGAACGACCTCGCACCACCTGGGGCCGAGAAAACCACCGTCTCATGGGGCCGGGCACTCAGGGTCAGGGAAAAATCCAATATACATCTGGTGATATCTCGGGTGCTATTAGAGATAGCGCAATAAATCAAAGTGCATTGTCTGCAGGAGGCCTTGGCGCATGAATCTGTGCAGCGGGAACGACCTCGGACCACCAGGGGCCGAGAAAACCACAGTCTCATGGAGCCGGACACTCAGGGTCAGGGAAAAATCCAATATATATCTGGTGATATCTCGGGTGCTATTAGAGATAGCGCAATAAATCAAAGTGCATTGTCTGTAGGAGGACCTGGCGCATGAATCTGGGCAGCGGGAACGACCTCGGACCACCAGGGGCCGAGAAAACCACAGTCTCATGGGGCCGGACACTCAGGGTAAGGGAAAAATCCAATATATATCTGGTGATATCTCGGGTGCTAGTAGAGATGGCGCAATAAATCAAAGTGCATTGTCTGTGGGAGGCCCTGGCGCATGAATCTGGGCAGCGGGAACGACCTCGGACCACCAGGGGCCGAGAAAACCACCGTCTCATGGGGCCGGACACTCAGGGTCAGGGAAAAATCGAATATACATCTGGTGATATCTCGGGTGCTATTACAGATAGCGCAATAAATCAAAGTGCATTGTCTGTAGGAGGCCCTGGCGCATGAATCTGGGAAGCGGGAACGACCTCGGACCACCAGGGGCCGAGAAAACCACCGTCTCATGGGGCCGGACACTCAGGGTCAGGGAAAAATCCAATATATATCTGGTGATATCTCGGGTGCTATTAGAGATAGCGCAATAAATCAAAGTGCATTGTCTGTAGGAGGCCCTGGGGCATGAATCTGGGCAGCGGGAACGACCCCGGACCACCAGGGGCCGATAAAACCACCGTCTCATGGGGCCGGACACTCAGGGTCAGTGAAAAATCCAATATATATCTGGTGATATCTCGGGTGCTATTAGAGATAGCGCAATAAACAAAAGTGAATTATCTGCAGGAGGCCCTGGCGCATAAATCTGTGCAGCGGGAACGACCTCGGACCATCAGGGGCCGAGAAAACCAGAGTCTCATGGGGCCGGACCCTCAGGGTCAGGGAAAAATCCAATATATGTCTGGTGATATCTCGGGTGCTAGTAGAGATAGCGGAATAAATCAAAGTGCATTGTCTGTAGGAGGCCCTGGCGCATGAATCTGGGCAGCGGGAACGACCTCGGACCACCAGGGGCCGAGAAAACCACCGTCTCATGGGGCCGGACACTCAGGGTCAGGGAAAAATCCAATATACATCTGGTGATATCTCGGGTGCTATTAGAGATAGCGCAATAAACCGAAGTGAATTATCTGCACGAGGCCCTGGCGGATGAATCTGTGCAGCGGGAACGACCTCGGACCACCAGGGGCCGAGAAAACCACCGTCTCATGGGGCCGGAGGCTCAGGGTCAGGGAAAAATCCAATATATATCTGGTGATATCTCGGGTGCTATTACACATAGCGCAATAAATCAAAGTGCATTGTCTGTAGGAGGCTCCGGCGCATGAATCTGTGCAGCGGGAACGACCTCGGACCACCAGGGGCCGAGAAAACCACCGTCTCATGGGGCCGGACAGTCAGGGTCGGGGAAAAATCCAATATATATCTGGTGATATCTCGGGTGCTATTACAGATAGCCCAATAAATCAAAGTGCATTGTCTGTAGGAGGCCCTTGCGCATGAATCTCGACAGCGGGAAGGACCTCGGACCACCAGGGGCCGAGAAAACCACCGTCTCATGGGGCCGGACACTCAGGGTCAGTGGAAAATCCAATATATATCTGGCGATATCTCGGGTGCTATTAGAGATAGCGCAATAAACCAAAGTGAATTATCTGCAGGAGGCCCTGCCGCATGAATCTGTGCAGCGGGAACGACCTCGGACCACCAGGGGCCTAGAAAACCACCGTCTCATGGGGCCGGACTGTCAGGGTCAGGGAAAACTCCATTATATATCTGGTGATATCTCGGGTGCTATTAGAGATAGCGCGATAAATCAAAGTGCATTGTCTGCAGGAAGCCCTGGCGCATGAATCTGTGCAGCGGGAACGACCTCGGACCACCAGGGGCCGAGAAAACCACCGACACATGGGGCCGGACACTCATGGTCAGGGAAAAATCCAATATATATCAGGTGATATCTCGGGTGCTATTAGAGATAGCGGAATAAACCAAAGTGAATTATCTGCATGAGGCCCTGGCGCATGCATCTGTGCAGCGGGAACGACCTCGGACCACCAGGGGCCGAGGAAACCACCGTCTCATGGGGCCGGACAGTCAGGGACGGGGAAAAATCCAATATATATCTGGTGATATCTCGGGTGCTATTACAGATAGCCCAATAAATCAAAGTGCATTGTCTGTAGGAGGCCCTTGCGCATGAATCTGGACAGCGGGAACGACCTCGGACCACCAGGGGCCGAGAAAACCACCGTCTCATGGGGCCGGACACTCAGGGTCAGTGGAAAATCCAATATATATCTGGCGATATCTCGGGTGCTATTAGAGATAGCGCAATAAACCAAAGTGAATTATCTGCAGGAGGCCCTGCCGCCTGAATCTGTGCAGCGGGAACGACCTGGGACCACCAGGGTCCGAGGAAACCACCGTCTCATGGGGCCGGACACTCAGGGTCGGGGAAAAGTCCAATATATATCTGGTGATGACTCGGGTGCTATTAGAGATAGCGCAATAAACCAAAGTGAATTATCTGCAGGCGGCCCTGGCGCATGCATCTGTGGAGCGGGAACGACCTCGGACCATCAGGGGCTGAGAAAACCACCGTCTCATGGGGCCGGACAGTCAGGGTCGGGGAAAAATCCAATATATATCTGGTGATATCTCGGGTGCTATTAGAGATAGCGCAATAAACCAAAGTGAATTATCTGCATGAGGCCCTGGCGCATGAATCTGTGCAGCAGGAACGACCTCGGACCACCAGGGGCCGAGAAAACCACCGTCTCATGGGGCCGGAGGCTCAGGGTCAGGGAAAAATCCAATATATATCTGGTGATATCTCGGGTGCTATTACACATAGCGCAATAAATCAAAGTGCATTGTCTGTAGGAGGCTCCGGCGCATGAATCTGTGCAGCGGGACCGACCTCGGACCACCAGGGGCCGAGAAAACCACAGTCTCATGGGGCCGGACATTCAGGCTCAGGGGAAAATCCAATATGTATCTGCTGATATCTCGGGTGCTATTAGAGATAGCGCAATAAACCAAAGTGAATTATCTGCAGGAGGCCCTGGCGCATGAATCTGTGCAGCGGGAAGGACCTCGGACCACCAGGGGCCGAGAAAATTACAGATTTTCTGTATCCGTCACCCAAAGTCATGTAAAAATCCAGCATATATATGGAGCTTTCTCAGTTGCTATTACAGATAGCGCAGTAAATCAAAGTGCATTGTCTGTTCGAGGCCCTGGCGCATGAATCTGTGCAGCGGGAACGACCTCGGACCACCAGGCGCCGAGAAAACTACAGTCTCATGGGGCCGGACTGTCAGGGTCAGGGAAAACTCCATTATATATCTGGTGATATCTCGGGTGCTATTAGAGATAGCGCGATAAATCAAAGTGCATTGTCTGCAGGAAGCCCTGGCGCATGAATCTGTGCAGCGGGAACGACCTCGGACCACCAGGGGCCGAGAAAACCACCGACACATGGGGCCGGACACTCATGGTCAGGGAAAAATCCAATATATATCAGGTGATATCTCGGGTGCTATTAGAGATAGCGGAATAAACCAAAGTGAATTATCTGCAGGAGGCCCTGGCGCATGCATCTGTGCAGCGGGAACGACCTCGGACCACCAGGGGCCGAGGAAACCACCGTCTCATGGGACCGGACAGTCAGGGACGGGGAAAAATCCAATATATATCTGGTGATATCTCGGGTGCTATTACAGATAGCCCAATAAATCAAAGTGCATTGTCTGTAGGAGGCCCTTGCGCATGAATCTGGACAGCGGGAACGACCTCGGACCACCAGGGGCCGAGAAAACCACCGTCTCATGGGGCCGGACACTCAGGGTCAGTGGAAAATCCAATATATATCTGGCGATATCTCGGGTGCTATTAGAGATAGCGCAATAAACCAAAGTGAATTATCTGCAGGAGGCCCTGCCGCATGCATCTGTGGAGCGGGAACGACCTCGGACCATCAGGGGCCGAGAAAACCACCGTCTCATGGGGCCGGACAGTCAGGGTCGGGGAAAAATCCCATATATATCTGGTGATATCTCGGGTGCTATTAGAGATAGCGCAATAAACCAAAGTGAATTATCTGCAGGAGGCCCTGGCGCATGAATCTGTGCAGCAGGAACGACCTCGGACCACCAGGGGCCGAGAAAACCACCGTCTCATGGGGCCGGAGGCTCAGGGTCAGGGAAAAATCCAATATATATCTGGTGATATCTCGGGTGCTATTACACATAGCGCAATAAATCAAAGTGCATTGTCTGTAGGAGGCTCCGGCGCATGAATCTGTGCAGCGGGACCGACCTCGGACCACCAGGGGCCGAGAAAACCACAGTCTCATGGGGCCGGACAGTCAGGCTCAGGGGAAAATCCAATATGTATCTGCTGATATCTCGGGTGCTATTAGAGATAGCGCAATAAACCAAAGTGAATTATCTGCAGGAGGCCCTGGCGCATGAATCTGTGCAGCGGGAAGGACCTCGGACCACCAGGGGCCGAGAAAACTACAGTCTCATGGGGCCGGACACTCAGGGTCAGGGGAAAATCCAATATATATCTGGCGATATCTCGGGTGCTATTAGAGATAGCGCAATAAACCAAAGTGAATTATCTGCAAGAGGCGCTGGCGCACGAATCTGTGCAGCGGGAACGACCTCGGACAACCAAGGGCCGAGAAAACCACCGTCTCATGGGGCCGGTCACTCAGGGTCGGGGAGAAATCCGATATATATCTGGTGATATCTCGGGTGCTATTAGATATAGCGCAATAAATCAAAGTGCATTTTCTGCGGGAGGCCCTGTCGCATGAATCTGTGCAGCACGAACGACGTCGGACCACCAGGGGCCGAGAAAACCACCGTCTCATGGGGCCGGACACTCAGGGTCGGGGAAAAATCCAATATATAACAGGTGATATCTCGGGTGCTATTAGAGATAGCGCAATAAACCAAAGTGAATTATCTGCAGGAGGCCCTGGCGCATGCATCTGTGCAGCGGGAACGACCTCGGACCACCAGGGGCCGAGAAAACCACCGACACATGAGGCCGGACACTCAGGGTCAGGGAAAAATCCATTATATATCTGGTGATATCTCGGGTGCTATTACAGATAGCGCGATAAATCCAAGTGCATTGTCTGCAGGAAGCCCTGGCGCATGAATCTGTGCAGCGGGAACGACCTCGAACCACCAGGGGCCGAGAAAATTACAGATTTTCGGTATCCGGCACCCAAAGTCATGTAAAAATCCAGCATATATATGGAGCTTTCTCGGGTGCTATTACAGAGAGCGCAATAAATCAAAGTGCATTGTCTGTAGGAGGCCCTGGCGCATGAATCTGGGCAGCGGGAACGACCTCGGACCACCAGGGGCCGAGAAAATTACAGATATTCGGAATTCGTCACCTAAGGTCATGTAAAAATCCAGCATAGATCTGGTGTTATCTCGGGTGCTGTTACAGATAGCCCAATAAATCAAAGTGCATTGTCTGTAGGAGGCCCTGGCGCATGAATCTGTGCAGCGGAACGACCTCGGACCAGCAGGGGCCGAGAAAACCACCGTCTCATGGGGCCGGACACTCAGGGTCAGGGAAAAATCCAATATATATCTGGTGATATCTCGGGCGCTATTACATATAGCGCAATAATTCAAAGTGCATTGTCTGTAGGAGGCCCTGGCGCATGAATCTGGGCAGCGGGAACGACCTCGGACCACCAGGGGCCGAGAAAACCACCGTCTCATGGGGCCGGACACTCAGGGTCAGGGGAAAATCCAATATATATCTGGCGATATCTCGTGTGCTATTAGAGGTAGCGCAATAAACCAAAGTGAATTTTCTGCAGGAGGCCCTGCCGCATGAATCTGGGCAGCGGGAACGACCTCGGACCACAAGGGGCCGAGAAAACCACCGTCTCATGGGGCCGGACATTCAGGGTCAGGGAAAAATCCAATATATATCTGGTGATATCTCGGGTGCTATTACAGATAGCGCAATAAATCAAAGTGCATTGTCTGTAGGAGGCTCCGGCGCATGAATCTGTGCAGCGGGACCGACCTCGGACCACCAGGGGCCGAGAAAACCACAGTCTCATGGGGCCGGACAGTCAGGCTCACGGGAAAATCCAATATATATCTGCTGATATCTCGGGTGCTATTAGAGATAGCGCAATAAACCAAAGTGAATTATCTGCAGGAGGCCCTGGCGCATGAATCTGTGCAGCGGCAACGACCTCGGACAACCAGGGGCCGAGAAAACCACCGTCTCATGGGGCCGGACACTCAAGGTCAGGGGAAAATCCAATATATATCTGGTGATATCTCGGGTGCTATTAGAGATAGCGCAATAAATGAAAGTGAATTATCTGCAGGACGCCCTGGCGCATGCATCTGTGCAGCAGGAACGACCTCGGACCACCAGGGACCGAGAAAACCACCGTCTCATGGGGCCGGACACTCAGGGTCAGGGAAAAATCCAATATATATCTGGTGATATCTCGGGTGCCATTAGAGATAGCGCGATAAATCAAAGTGCATTGTCTGCAGGAGGCCCTGGCGCATGAATCTGTGCAGCGGGAACGACCTCGGACCACCAGGGGCCTAGAAAACCACCCTCTCATGGGGCCGGACTGTCAGGGTCAGGGAAAAATCCATTATATATCTGGTGATATCTCGGGTGCTATTAGAGATAGCGCGATAAATCAAAGTGCATTGTCTGCAGGACGCCCTGGCGTATGAATCTGTGAAGCGGGATCGACCTCGGATCACCAGGGGCCGAGAAAATCACCAACACATGGGGCCGGGCTGTCAGGTTCAGGGAAAAATCCAATATATATCTGGTGATATCTCGGGTGCTATTACAGATAGCGCGATAAATCAAAGTGCATTGTCTGTAGGAGGCCCTGGCGCATGAATCTGGGCAGCGGGAACGACCTCGGACCACCAGGGGCCTAGAAAACCACCGTCTCATGGGGCCGGACACTCAGGGTCAGGGGAAAATCCAATATATATCTGGTGATATCTCGGGTGCTATTAGAGATAGCGCAATAAATCAAAGTGCATTGTCTGTAGGAGGCCCTGGCGCATGAATCTGGGCAGCGGGAACGACCTCGGGCCACCAGGGGCCAATAAAACCACCGTCTTATGGGGCCGGACACTCACGGTCAGGGGAAAATCCAATATATATCTTGTGATATCTCGGATGCTATTAGAGATAGCGCAATATACCAAAGTGAATTATCTCCAGGTGGCCCTGGCGCATGCATCTGAGCAGCGGGAACGACCTCGGACCACCAGGGGCTGAGAAAACCACCGTCTCATGGGACCGGACACTTAGAGTCAGGGAAAAATCAAATATATATCTGGCGAAATCTCGGGTGCTATTAGAGATAGCGCAATAAACCAAAGTGCATTGTCAGCGGGAGGCCCTGGCGCATGCACGTGTGCAGCGGGAACGACTTCGGACCACCAGGGGCCAAGAAAACCACCGTCTCATTGGGCCGGACACTCAGGGTCAAGGGAAAATCCAATATATATCTGGTGATATCTCTTGTGCTATTAGAGATAGCGCAATAAATCAAAGTGCATTGTCTGTGGGAGGCACTGGCGAATGAATCTGTGCTGCAGGGACGACGTCGGACCACCAGGGGCCGAAAAAATTAGATATTCGGAATCCGTCACCCACGGTCATGTAAAAATCCAGCATCTATCTGGTGATTTCTCGAGTGCTATTACAGATAGCGCTATAAACCAAAGTGAATTCGTCTGCAGGAAGCCCTGGCGCATGAAACTGTTCAGCGGGAACGACCTCGGACAACCAGGGGCCGAGAAAACCACCGACTCATGGGGCCGGATACTAAGGGTCAGGGAAAATTCCAATATATATCTGGTGATATCTCGGGAGCTATTACAGATAGCGCAATAAATCAAAGTGCATTATCTGTAGGAGGCCCTGGCGCATGAATCTGTGCAGCGGGATCGACCTCGGACCACCAGGGGCCGAGAAAACCACCGTCTCATGGGGCCGGACACTCAGGGTCAGGGAAAAATCAGATATATATCTGGTGATATCTCGGGTGCTATTAGAGATAGCTCAATAAACCAAAGTGAATTATCTGCAGGAGTCCCTGGCGCATGAATCTGTGCAGCGGGAACGACCTCGGACCACCAGGGACCGAGAAAACCACCGTCTCAAGGGGCCGGACACACAGGGTCAGGGAAAAATCCAATATATATCTGGAGATATCTCGGGTGCTATTACAGATAGCGCATTAAATCAAAGTGCATTGTCTGTAGGAGGCCCTGGCGCATGAATCTGTGCAGCAGGAACGACCTCGGACCACCAGGGGCCGAGAAAATTTCAGATTTTCGGTATCCGTTACCCAATGTCATGTAAAAATCCAGCATATATCTGGTGATATCTCGGGTTCTATTACAGATAGCGCGATAAATCAAAGTGCATTGTCTGCAGGAAGGCCTGGCGCACGAATCTGTGAAGCAGGAACGACCTCGGATCTCCAGGGGCCGAGAAAATTACAGATTTTCGGTATCCGTCACCCAAAGTCATGTAAAAATCCAATATATATCTAGTGATATCTCGGGTGCTATTAGAGATAGCGCAATAAACCAAAGTGAATTATCTGCAGGAGGCCCTGGCGCATGAATCTGTGCAGCGGGAACGACCTCGGACCACCAGGTTCCGAGAAAACCACCGTCTCATGGGGCCGGACACTCAGGGTCAGGGAAAATCCAATATATATCCGGTGATATCTCGGGTGCTATCAGAGATTGCGCAATAAATCAAAGTGCATTGTCTGTAGGAGGCCCTGGCGCATGAATCTGTGCAGCAGGAACGACATCGGACCACCAGGGGCCGAGAAAATTACAGATTTTCCGTATCCGTCACCCAATGTCATGTAAAAATCCAGTATATATCTGGTGATATCTCGGGTTCTATTACAGATAGCGCGATAAATCAAAGTGCATTGTCTGCAGGAGGCCCTGGCGCATGAATCTGTGCAGCGGTATCTACCTCGGTCCACCAGGGTCGAGCAAATCACAGGCACATGGGGCCGGGCACTCAGGGACAGGGAAAAATCCAATATATATCTGGTGATATCTCGGGTGCTATTAGAGATAGCGCAATAAATCAAAGTGCATTGCCTGTAGGAGGCACTGGCGAATGAATCTGTGCAGCAGGAACGACCTCGGACCACCAGGCGCCGAGAAAATTACAGATATTCGGAATCCGTCACACAAGGTCATGTAAAAATCCAGCATATATCTGGTGATCTCTCGGGTGCTATTAGAGATAGCGCAATAAATCAAAGTGCATTGTCCGTATGAGGCCCTTGCGCATGAATCTGTGCCGCGGGAACGACCTCGGACCACCAGGGGTCGAGAAAACCACCGGCGCATGGGGCCGGACACCCAAGGTCATGTAAAAATCCAGAATGTATCTGATGATATCTCGGGTGCTATTACAGATAGCGCAATAAATCAAAGTGCATTGTCTGTAGGAGGCCCTGGCGCATGAATCTATGCAGCGGGATCGACCTCGGACCACCAGGGGCCGAGAAAATCACCGTCTCATGGGGCCGGTCTGTCAGGGTCAGGGAAAAATCAAATATATATCTGGTGAAATCTCGGGTGCTATTAGAGATAGCGCTATAAATCAAAGTATCAATATAGTTTTATTAGTTTTACATAGTTTTACATAGTTGTATATAGTTTTATATCGTTTTATATAGTGTTATATGGTGTTATATAGTTGCATAGAGTTTTATATAGTTTTATATAGTTTTTTATATTTTTATATAGTTTTACATAGCTTTATTAGTTTTATATACTTTCATATAGTTTTATATAGTTTTATATAGTTTTGTTACTTTTATGTAGTTTTTTATAGTTTTATATAGTTTCGTTAGTTTTATATAGTTTTATATAGTTTTATATAATTTTATATAGTTTTATATAGTTCCATTAGTTTTATATAGTTTCATATAGTTTTATATAGTTTTATTTGGTTTTATTAGTTTTATTAGTTTTATATAGTTTTATATAGTTTTATATAGTTTTATTTGGTTTTATATAGTCTTATATAGTTTAATATAGTTTTATATAGTTTTGTTAGTTTTATATAGTTTTATATAGTTTTGTTAGTTTTATATAGTTTTATAAAGTTTTGTTAGTTTTATATAGTTTTATATAGTTTTATACAGTACTCTATATTTTTATATAATTTTATTAGTTTTATAAAGTTTTATATAGTTCTATAGAGTCTTATATAGTTTTATATAGTATTATATACTTTTATATAGTTTTATTAGTGTTATATAGTTCAATATAGTTTACTATAGTTTTATATTGTTTTATATAGTTTTATATTGTTTCATATAGCTTCATATAGTTTTATATAGCATTATATAGATTTATATAGTTTTATATTGCTTTATATAGTTTTATATAGTTTTATAAAGTTTTATATAGTTTTATATAGTTTTATATAGTTTTATACAGTTTTATATTGTTTTATATAGTTGTATATAGTTTTGTTACATTTACATAGTTTTTTATAGTTTTATATAGTTTTGTTAGTTTTATATAGTTTTATGTAATTTCATATAGTTTTATTAGTTTTATATAGTTTCATATAGTTTTATATAGTTTTATATAGTTTTATATAGTTTTATTAGTTTTATATAGTTTTATATACTGTTATATAGTTTTATACAGTTTTATTAGTTTTATATCGTTTTACATAGTTTTATATAGTTTTATATAATTTTGTTACTTTTACATAGTTTTATATAGTTTTATATAGTTTTGTTAGTTTTAAACAGTTTTATATAGTTTTATATAGTTTTATTAGTTTTATTAGTTTTATATAGCTCTATATAGATTTATATCGTTTTATTAGTATTATTTGGTTTTATATAGTTTTATTAGTTTTATTTGGTTTTATATAGTTTTATATAGTTTTGTTGCTTTTATATAGTTTTATATAGTTTTGTTGCTTTTATATAGTTTTATATAGTTTTGTTGGTTTTATATAGTTTCATATAGTTTTATGTAGTTTTATATAGTTTTATAGAGTTTTATGTAGTATTATATAGTTGTGTTAGTTTTATATAGATTGATATAATTTTATATAGTAATATATAGTTTTATATAGTTATACATAATTTTATATAGTATTATATAATTTTATATAGTATTTATAGTTTTACATAATTTTATTAGTTATTTATAGTTTTATATTGTTTTTCATTCTTTTATATAGTTTTCTATAGCTTTATATAATTTTATATAGCTTTATATGGTGTTATATAGTTTTATATAGTTTTATATAGTTTTATATAGTTTTATATAGTTTTATATAGTTTTGTTAGTTTTACATAGTTTTAAATAGTTTTATATAGCACTATATAGTTTTACATACTTTTATTAGTTTTATATAGTTTTCTAGAGTTTTATATAGTTTTATATAGTTTTACACAGTTTTATATAGATTTATATTTTTTTATATAGTTTTACATTGTTTTACATATTTTTATATAGTTTTATATAGTTTTACATAGTTTTATATAGTTTTTATAGTTTTACATAGCTTTATATACTTTTATTTGTTTCATATAGTTTTACATAGTTTTATATAAGTTAACTTAGTTTTATATAGATTTATATAGTTTTGTATAGTTTTATTAGCGTTATATAGTTTTATATATTTTTATATAGTTTTGTTAGTTTTATATAGTTTTATATAGTTTTATATAGTTATATATAGTTTTGTTAGTTTTACATAGTTTTAAATAGTTTTATATAGCACTATATAGTTTTATATACTTTTATTAGTTTTATATAGTTTTCTAGAGTATTATATAATTTTATATAGTTTTATATAGTGTTATATAGTTTTATATTGTTTTATATAGCTTCATATAGTGATATATAGCATTATATAGTTTTAGATAGTTTTATATAGCCTTATATAGTTTTGTATAGTATTACAGTTTCATATAGTTTTATACAGTTTTATATAGTTTTATATAGTTTTATATAGTTTTATTAGTTCTATATTGTTTTATATAGCTTCATATAGTTTTATATAGCTTTATATATTTGTATATAGTTTTATATAGCTTTATATAGCTTCATATAGTTTTATACAGTTTTATATAGTTTTATATAGGTTTATGTAGTTTTATGAAGTTTTATTAGTTTTTTACAGTTTCACATAGTTTTATATAGTTTCATACAGTTTTATATAGTTTTATATAGTTTTATATAGTTTTATTAAGTTTACACAGTTTTATATACTTTTATATAGCATCATATAATATTATATACTTTTACTATGTTTACATTGTTTCATATATTTTTCCTTAGTTTTATGTATATTGATATTGTTTTATGTAGTTTCATATAGTTTTATATAGATCGATATTGTTTTATGTAGTTTTATATAGTTTCTTAAGGATTGATATTGTTTTATATTGCTTTATATAGTTTCATATAGTTTTGTATAGTTATATATAGTTTTATATAGTTTTATATACTTTTATATAGTTTTATATACTTTTATATAGTTTTATATAGTTTTATATACTTTTATATAGTTTTATATAGTTTTATATACTTTTATATAGTTTTATATAGTTTTATGTACCATTATATAGTTTTATATAGTTTTATATAGATTGATATTGTTTTATACAGTTTTATAAAGTTTAATATAGTTTTAATAGATTTATATAGTTTTATGTAGCTTTATATAGTTTTATTAGTTTTTTATAGTTTTAAATAATTTTATATAGTTTTATATAGTTTTATATAGTTTTATATATTTTTATATAGATTTATATAGTTTTATATAGTTTTAGTAGTTTTAGTAGTTTTATATAGAATTGTATAGTTTCATATGGTTTTATATAGTTTTATACAGTTTTATATAGTTTTATATATTTTTATATAGTTTTATATAGTTTTGGACAGTCTTATTAGTTGTTTATTGTTTTATATAGGGTTGTATAGTTTTTTACAATTTATATAGTTTTATATAGTTTTATTAGCGTTATATAGTTTTATATAGTTTTATATAGTTTTATACAGTTTTATATAGTTTTATATAGTTTTGTTAGTTTTATATAGTTTTGTTAGTTTTATATAGTTTTATATAGTTTTATATAGTTTTATATAGTTATATATAGTTTTATATTGTAATATATAGTTTTATATAGGTTTATATAGTTTTGTTAGTTTTATATCGTTTTATATAGGTTTATATAGTTTTACATAGTTTTATAGAGTTTTATATAGTTTTGTTAGTTTTGTATAGTTTTATATAGTTTTGTATAGTTTTATTAGCGTTATATAGTTTTATATAGTTTTATATAGTTTTAAATAGTTTTATATAGCACTATATAGTTTTATATACTTTTATTAGTTTTATATAGTTTTCTAGAGTATTATATAGTTTTATATAGTTTTATATAGTGTTATATAGTTTTATATTGTTTTATATAGCTTCATATAGTGTTATATAGCATTATATAGTTTTAGATAGTTTTATATATTCTTATATAGTTTTGTATAGTTTTACAGTTTTATATAGTTTTATACAGTTTTATATAGTTTTATTAGTTTTATATCGTTCTATATAGTTTAATACAGTTTTATACTGTTTTATATAGTTTTATATAGTTTTATATTCTTTTATATAGCTTCATATAGTTTTATATAGCATTATATAGCTTTATATAGTTTTATATAGCCTTATATAGTTTTATATAGTTTTATATACTTTTATACAGTCTCATATTGTTTAATATAGTTTTATATTGTTTTATATAGCTTCATATAGTTTTATATAGCTTTATATATTTGTATACAGTTTTATATAGCTTTATATAGTTTCATATAGTTTTATATAGTTTTATAGAGTTTTATTTAGTTTAATACAGTTTTATAATGTTTTATACAGTTTTATACAGTTTTATATAGCTTTATACAGTTTTATAAAGTTTTATATAGTTTTGTTACTTTTATGTAGTTTTTTATAGTTTTATATAGTTTCGTTAGTTTTATATAGTTTTATATAGTTTTATATAATTTTATATAGTTTTATATAGTTCCATTAGTTTTATATAGTTTCATATAGTTTTATATAGTTTTATTTGGTTTTATTAGTTTTATTAGTTTTATATAGTTTTATATAGTTTTATATAGTTTTATTTGGTTTTATATAGTCTTATATAGTTTAATATAGTTTTATATAGTTTTGTTAGTTTTATATAGTTTTATATAGTTTTGTTAGTTTTATATAGTTTTATAAAGTTTTGTTAGTTTTATATAGTTTTATATAGTTTTATACAGTACTCTATATTTTTATATAATTTTATTAGTTTTATAAAGTTTTATATAGTTCTATAGAGTCTTATATAGTTTTATATAGTATTATATACTTTTATATAGTTTTATTAGTGTTATATAGTTCAATATAGTTTACTATAGTTTTATATTGTTTTATATAGTTTTATATTGTTTCATATAGCTTCATATAGTTTTATATAGCATTATATAGATTTATATAGTTTTATATTGCTTTATATAGTTTTATATAGTTTTATAAAGTTTTATATAGTTTTATATAGTTTTATATAGTTTTATACAGTTTTATATTGTTTTATATAGTTGTATATAGTTTTGTTACATTTACATAGTTTTTTATAGTTTTATATAGTTTTGTTAGTTTTATATAGTTTTATGTAATTTCATATAGTTTTATTAGTTTTATATAGTTTCATATAGTTTTATATAGTTTTATATAGTTTTATATAGTTTTATTAGTTTTATATAGTTTTATATACTGTTATATAGTTTTATACAGTTTTATTAGTTTTATATCGTTTTACATAGTTTTATATAGTTTTATATAATTTTGTTACTTTTACATAGTTTTATATAGTTTTATATAGTTTTGTTAGTTTTAAACAGTTTTATATAGTTTTATATAGTTTTATTAGTTTTATTAGTTTTATATAGCTCTATATAGATTTATATCGTTTTATTAGTATTATTTGGTTTTATATAGTTTTATTAGTTTTATTTGGTTTTATATAGTTTTATATAGTTTTGTTGCTTTTATATAGTTTTATATAGTTTTGTTGCTTTTATATAGTTTTATATAGTTTTGTTGGTTTTATATAGTTTCATATAGTTTTATGTAGTTTTATATAGTTTTATAGAGTTTTATGTAGTATTATATAGCTGTGTTAGTTTTATATAGATTGATATAATTTTATATAGTAATATATAGTTTTATATAGTTATACATAATTTTATATAGTATTATATAATTTTATATAGTATTTATAGTTTTACATAATTTTATTAGTTATTTATAGTTTTATATTGTTTTTCATTCTTTTATATAGTTTTCTATAGCTTTATATAATTTTATATAGCTTTATATGGTGTTATATAGTTTTATATAGTTTTATATAGTTTTATATAGTTTTATATAGTTTTATATAGTTTTGTTAGTTTTACATAGTTTTAAATAGTTTTATATAGCACTATATAGTTTTACATACTTTTATTAGTTTTATATAGTTTTCTAGAGTTTTATATAGTTTTATATAGTTTTACACAGTTTTATATAGATTTATATTTTTTTATATAGTTTTACATTGTTTTACATATTTTTATATAGTTTTATATAGTTTTACATAGTTTTATATAGTTTTTATAGTTTTACATAGCTTTATATACTTTTATTTGTTTCATATAGTTTTACATAGTTTTATATAAGTTAACTTAGTTTTATATAGATTTATATAGTTTTGTATAGTTTTATTAGCCTTATATAGTTTTTATATATTTTTATATAGTTTTGTTAGTTTTATATAGTTTTATATAGTTTTATATAGTTATATATAGTTTTGTTAGTTTTACATAGTTTTAAATAGTTTTATATAGCACTATATAGTTTTATATACTTTTATTAGTTTTATATAGTTTTCTAGAGTATTATATAATTTTATATAGTTTTATATAGTGTTATATAGTTTTATATTGTTTTATATAGCTTCATATAGTGTTATATAGCATTATATAGTTTTAGATAGTTTTATATAGCCTTATATAGTTTTGTATAGTATTACAGTTTCATATAGTTTTATACAGTTTTATATAGTTTTATATAGTTTTATATAGTTTTATTAGTTCTATATTGTTTTATATAGCTTCATATAGTTTTATATAGCTTTATATATTTGTATATAGTTTTATATAGCTTTATATAGCTTCATATAGTTTTATACAGTTTTATATAGTTTTATATAGGTTTATGTAGTTTTATGAAGTTTTATTAGTTTTTTACAGTTTCACATAGTTTTATATAGTTTCATACAGTTTTATATAGTTTTATATAGTTTTATATAGTTTTATTAAGTTTACACAGTTTTATATACTTTTATATAGCATCATATAATATTATATACTTTTACTATGTTTACATTGTTTCATATATTTTTCCTTAGTTTTATGTATATTGATATTGTTTTATGTAGTTTCATATAGTTTTATATAGATCGATATTGTTTTATGTAGTTTTATATAGTTTCTTAAGGATTGATATTGTTTTATATTGCTTT